>NW_027462658.1:0-26997 GCF_050947455.1 Rhinoderma darwinii
AGCGAGCGTCTAGGACTTACGGTTCAGGAGTTATTCACAGAAACATGGTTCTTTTACTGCCAGCCGCGAAAGCGAAAATAACCAAGATCGAGCGTCTAGGATTTACTTGTCAATAACTCGCCTGGGAAACATCCAGAGAAGTCAAACACAGTGCTCCTATACTAATTGCCAGGCGCTGAGACGAATGCCGCCAAGATCGAGCGTCTAGGACTTACGGTTCAAGAATTAGCTTTAGAAACATTTGCCTTAGGAACATGCAGAGAAGTCCAAGATAGTGTTTTTTAGACTGGCTGCCACGAGCTGAATCGAATGCAGCCAAGAGCGAGCGTCTAGGACTTACGGTTCAGGAGTTATTCACAGAAACATGGTTCTGAACATGCTGCCAATTGCTCGCCTGGGAAACATGCAGAGAAGTCCAAGATAGTGTTTTTTAGACTGGCTGCCACGAGCTGAATCGAATGCAGCCAAGAGCGAGCGTCTAGGACTTACGGTTCAGGAGTTATTCACAGAAACATGGTTCTGAACATGCTGCCAATTGCTCGCCTGGGAAACATGCAGAGAAGTCCAAGATAGTGTTTTTTAGACTGGCTGCCACGAGCTGAATCGAATGCAGCCAAGAGCGAGCGTCTAGGACTTACGGTTCAGGAGTTATTCACAGAAACATGGTTCTGAACATGCTGCCAATTGCTCGCCTGGGAAACATGCAGAGAAGTCCAAGATAGTGTTTTTTAGACTGGCTGCCACGAGCTGAATCGAATGCAGCCAAGAGCGAGCGTCTAGGACTTACGGTTCAGGAGTTATTCACAGAAACATGGTTCTTTTACTGCCAGCCGCGAAAGCGAAAATAACCAAGATCGAGCGTCTAGGATTTACTTGTCAATAACTCGCCTGGGAAACATCCAGAGAAGTCAAACACAGTGCTCCTATACTAATTGCCAGGCGCTGAGACGAATGCCGCCAAGATCGAGCGTCTAGGACTTACGGTTCAAGAATTAGCTTTAGAAACATTTGCCTTAGGAACATGCAGAGAAGTCCAAGATAGTGTTTTTTAGACTGGCTGCCACGAGCTGAATCGAATGCAGCCAAGAGCGAGCGTCTAGGACTTACGGTTCAGGAGTTATTCACAGAAACATGGTTCTGAACATGCTGCCAATTGCTCGCCTGGGAAACATGCAGAGAAGTCCAAGATAGTGTTTTTTAGACTGGCTGCCACGAGCTGAATCGAATGCAGCCAAGAGCGAGCGTCTAGGACTTACGGTTCAGGAGTTATTCACAGAAACATGGTTCTTTTACTGCCAGCCGCGAAAGCGAAAATAACCAAGATCGAGCGTCTAGGATTTACTTGTCAATAACTCGCCTGGGAAACATCCAGAGAAGTCAAACACAGTGCTCCTATACTAATTGCCAGGCGCTGAGACGAATGCCGCCAAGATCGAGCGTCTAGGACTTACGGTTCAAGAATTAGCTTTAGAAACATTTGCCTTAGGAACATGCAGAGAAGTCCAAGATAGTGTTTTTTAGACTGGCTGCCACGAGCTGAATCGAATGCAGCCAAGAGCGAGCGTCTGTGACTTACGGTTCAGGAGTTATTCACAGAAACATGGTTCTGAACATGCTGCCAATTGCTCGCCTGGGAAACATGCAGAGAAGTCCAAGATAGTGTTTTTTAGACTGGCTGCCACGAGCTGAATCGAATGCAGCCAAGAGCGAGCGTCTAGGACTTACGGTTCAGGAGTTATTCACAGAAACATGGTTCTGAACATGCTGCCAATTGCTCGCCTGGGAAACATGCAGAGAAGTCCAAGATAGTGTTTTTTAGACTGGCTGCCACGAGCTGAATCGAATGCAGCCAAGAGCGAGCGTCTAGGACTTACGGTTCAGGAGTTATTCACAGAAACATGGTTCTGAACATGCTGCCAATTGCTCGTCTGGGAAACATGCAGAGAAGTCCAAGATAGTGTTTTTTAGACTGGCTGCCACGAGCTGAATCGAATGCAGCCAAGAGCGAGCGTCTAGGACTTACGGTTCAGGAGTTATTCACAGAAACATGGTTCTTTTACTGCCAGCCGCGAAAGCGAAAATAACCAAGATCGAGCGTCTAGGATTTACTTGTCAATAACTCGCCTGGGAAACATCCAGAGAAGTCAAACACAGTGCTCCTATACTAATTGCCAGGCGCTGAGACGAATGCCGCCAAGATCGAGCGTCTAGGACTTACGGTTCAGGAGTTATTCACAGAAACATGGTTCTGAACATGCTGCCAATTTCTCGCCTGGGAAACATGCAGAGAAGTCCAAGATAGTGTTTTTTAGACTGGCTGCCACGAGCTGAATCGAATGCAGCCAAGAGCGAGCGTCTAGGACTTACGGTTCAGGAGTTATTCACAGAAACATGGTTCTGAACATGCTGCCAATTGCTCGCCTGGGAAACATGCAGAGAAGTCCAAGATAGTGTTTTTTAGACTGGCTGCCACGAGCTGAATCGAATGCAGCCAAGAGCGAGCGTCTAGGACTTACGGTTCAGGAGTTATTCACAGAAACATGGTTCTGAACATGCTGCCAATTTCTCGCCTGGGAAACATGCAGAGAAGTCCAAGATAGTGTTTTTTAGACTGGCTGCCACGAGCTGAATCGAATGCAGCCAAGAGCGAGCGTCTAGGACTTACGGTTCAGGAGTTATTCACAGAAACATGGTTCTGAACATGCTGCCAATTGCTCGCCTGGGAAACATGCAGAGAAGTCCAAGATAGTGTTTTTTAGACTGGCTGCCACGAGCTGAATCGAATGCAGCCAAGAGCGAGCGTCTAGGACTTACGGTTCAGGAGTTATTCACAGAAACATGGTTCTGAACATGCTGCCAATTTCTCGCCTGGGAAACATGCAGAGAAGTCCAAGATAGTGTTTTTTAGACTGGCTGCCACGAGCTGAATCGAATGCAGCCAAGAGCGAGCGTCTAGGACTTACGGTTCAGGAGTTATTCACAGAAACATGGTTCTTTTACTGCCAGCCGCGAAAGCGAAAATAACCAAGATCGAGCGTCTAGGATTTACTTGTCAATAACTCGCCTGGGAAACATCCAGAGAAGTCAAACACAGTGCTCCTATACTAATTGCCAGGCGCTGAGACGAATGCCGCCAAGATCGAGCGTCTAGGACTTACGGTTCAAGAATTAGCTTTAGAAACATTTGCCTTAGGAACATGCAGAGAAGTCCAAGATAGTGTTTTTTAGACTGGCTGCCACGAGCTGAATCGAATGCAGCCAAGAGCGAGCGTCTAGGACTTACGGTTCAGGAGTTATTCACAGAAACATGGTTCTGAACATGCTGCCAATTGCTCGCCTGGGAAACATGCAGAGAAGTCCAAGATAGTGTTTTTTAGACTGGCTGCCACGAGCTGAATCGAATGCAGCCAAGAGCGAGCGTCTAGGACTTACGGTTCAGGAGTTATTCACAGAAACATGGTTCTGAACATGCTGCCAATTGCTCGCCTGGGAAACATGCAGAGAAGTCCAAGATAGTGTTTTTTAGACTGGCTGCCACGAGCTGAATCGAATGCAGCCAAGAGCGAGCGTCTAGGACTTACGGTTCAGGAGTTATTCACAGAAACATGGTTCTGAACATGCTGCCAATTGCTCGCCTGGGAAACATGCAGAGAAGTCCAAGATAGTGTTTTTTAGACTGGCTGCCACGAGCTGAATCGAATGCAGCCAAGAGCGAGCGTCTAGGACTTACGGTTCAGGAGTTATTCACAGAAACATGGTTCTTTTACTGCCAGCCGCGAAAGCGAAAATAACCAAGATCGAGCGTCTAGGATTTACTTGTCAATAACTCGCCTGGGAAACATCCAGAGAAGTCAAACACAGTGCTCCTATACTAATTGCCAGGCGCTGAGACGAATGCCGCCAAGATCGAGCGTCTAGGACTTACGGTTCAAGAATTAGCTTTAGAAACATTTGCCTTAGGAACATGCAGAGAAGTCCAAGATAGTGTTTTTTAGACTGGCTGCCACGAGCTGAATCGAATGCAGCCAAGAGCGAGCGTCTAGGACTTACGGTTCAGGAGTTATTCACAGAAACATGGTTCTGAACATGCTGCCAATTGCTCGCCTGGGAAACATGCAGAGAAGTCCAAGATAGTGTTTTTTAGACTGGCTGCCACGAGCTGAATCGAATGCAGCCAAGAGCGAGCGTCTAGGACTTACGGTTCAGGAGTTATTCACAGAAACATGGTTCTTTTACTGCCAGCCGCGAAAGCGAAAATAACCAAGATCGAGCGTCTAGGATTTACTTGTCAATAACTCGCCTGGGAAACATCCAGAGAAGTCAAACACAGTGCTCCTATACTAATTGCCAGGCGCTGAGACGAATGCCGCCAAGATCGAGCGTCTAGGACTTACGGTTCAAGAATTAGCTTTAGAAACATTTGCCTTAGGAACATGCAGAGAAGTCCAAGATAGTGTTTTTTAGACTGGCTGCCACGAGCTGAATCGAATGCAGCCAAGAGCGAGCGTCTGTGACTTACGGTTCAGGAGTTATTCACAGAAACATGGTTCTGAACATGCTGCCAATTGCTCGCCTGGGAAACATGCAGAGAAGTCCAAGATAGTGTTTTTTAGACTGGCTGCCACGAGCTGAATCGAATGCAGCCAAGAGCGAGCGTCTAGGACTTACGGTTCAGGAGTTATTCACAGAAACATGGTTCTGAACATGCTGCCAATTGCTCGCCTGGGAAACATGCAGAGAAGTCCAAGATAGTGTTTTTTAGACTGGCTGCCACGAGCTGAATCGAATGCAGCCAAGAGCGAGCGTCTAGGACTTACGGTTCAGGAGTTATTCACAGAAACATGGTTCTGAACATGCTGCCAATTGCTCGTCTGGGAAACATGCAGAGAAGTCCAAGATAGTGTTTTTTAGACTGGCTGCCACGAGCTGAATCGAATGCAGCCAAGAGCGAGCGTCTAGGACTTACGGTTCAGGAGTTATTCACAGAAACATGGTTCTTTTACTGCCAGCCGCGAAAGCGAAAATAACCAAGATCGAGCGTCTAGGATTTACTTGTCAATAACTCGCCTGGGAAACATCCAGAGAAGTCAAACACAGTGCTCCTATACTAATTGCCAGGCGCTGAGACGAATGCCGCCAAGATCGAGCGTCTAGGACTTACGGTTCAGGAGTTATTCACAGAAACATGGTTCTGAACATGCTGCCAATTTCTCGCCTGGGAAACATGCAGAGAAGTCCAAGATAGTGTTTTTTAGACTGGCTGCCACGAGCTGAATCGAATGCAGCCAAGAGCGAGCGTCTAGGACTTACGGTTCAGGAGTTATTCACAGAAACATGGTTCTGAACATGCTGCCAATTGCTCGCCTGGGAAACATGCAGAGAAGTCCAAGATAGTGTTTTTTAGACTGGCTGCCACGAGCTGAATCGAATGCAGCCAAGAGCGAGCGTCTAGGACTTACGGTTCAGGAGTTATTCACAGAAACATGGTTCTGAACATGCTGCCAATTTCTCGCCTGGGAAACATGCAGAGAAGTCCAAGATAGTGTTTTTTAGACTGGCTGCCACGAGCTGAATCGAATGCAGCCAAGAGCGAGCGTCTAGGACTTACGGTTCAGGAGTTATTCACAGAAACATGGTTCTGAACATGCTGCCAATTGCTCGCCTGGGAAACATGCAGAGAAGTCCAAGATAGTGTTTTTTAGACTGGCTGCCACGAGCTGAATCGAATGCAGCCAAGAGCGAGCGTCTAGGACTTACGGTTCAGGAGTTATTCACAAAAACATGGTTCTGAACATGCTGCCAATTTCTCGCCTGGGAAACATGCAGAGAAGTCCAAGATAGTGTTTTTTAGACTGGCTGCCACGAGCTGAATCGAATGCAGCCAAGAGCGAGCGTCTAGGACTTACGGTTCAGGAGTTATTCACAGAAACATGGTTCTTTTACTGCCAGCCGCGAAAGCGAAAATAACCAAGATCGAGCGTCTAGGATTTACTTGTCAATAACTCGCCTGGGAAACATCCAGAGAAGTCAAACACAGTGCTCCTATACTAATTGCCAGGCGCTGAGACGAATGCCGCCAAGATCGAGCGTCTAGGACTTACGGTTCAAGAATTAGCTTTAGAAACATTTGCCTTAGGAACATGCAGAGAAGTCCAAGATAGTGTTTTTTAGACTGGCTGCCACGAGCTGAATCGAATGCAGCCAAGAGCGAGCGTCTAGGACTTACGGTTCAGGAGTTATTCACAGAAACATGGTTCTGAACATGCTGCCAATTGCTCGCCTGGGAAACATGCAGAGAAGTCCAAGATAGTGTTTTTTAGACTGGCTGCCACGAGCTGAATCGAATGCAGCCAAGAGCGAGCGTCTAGGACTTACGGTTCAGGAGTTATTCACAGAAACATGGTTCTGAACATGCTGCCAATTGCTCGCCTGGGAAACATGCAGAGAAGTCCAAGATAGTGTTTTTTAGACTGGCTGCCACGAGCTGAATCGAATGCAGCCAAGAGCGAGCGTCTAGGACTTACGGTTCAGGAGTTATTCACAGAAACATGGTTCTTTTACTGCCAGCCGCGAAAGCGAAAATAACCAAGATCGAGCGTCTAGGATTTACTTGTCAATAACTCGCCTGGGAAACATCCAGAGAAGTCAAACACAGTGCTCCTATACTAATTGCCAGGCGCTGAGACGAATGCCGCCAAGATCGAGCGTCTAGGACTTACGGTTCAAGAATTAGCTTTAGAAACATTTGCCTTAGGAACATGCAGAGAAGTCCAAGATAGTGTTTTTTAGACTGGCTGCCACGAGCTGAATCGAATGCAGCCAAGAGCGAGCGTCTAGGACTTACGGTTCAGGAGTTATTCACAGAAACATGGTTCTGAACATGCTGCCAATTGCTCGCCTGGGAAACATGCAGAGAAGTCCAAGATAGTGTTTTTTAGACTGGCTGCCACGAGCTGAATCGAATGCAGCCAAGAGCGAGCGTCTAGGACTTACGGTTCAGGAGTTATTCACAGAAACATGGTTCTTTTACTGCCAGCCGCGAAAGCGAAAATAACCAAGATCGAGCGTCTAGGATTTACTTGTCAATAACTCGCCTGGGAAACATCCAGAGAAGTCAAACACAGTGCTCCTATACTAATTGCCAGGCGCTGAGACGAATGCCGCCAAGATCGAGCGTCTAGGACTTACGGTTCAAGAATTAGCTTTAGAAACATTTGCCTTAGGAACATGCAGAGAAGTCCAAGATAGTGTTTTTTAGACTGGCTGCCACGAGCTGAATCGAATGCAGCCAAGAGCGAGCGTCTGTGACTTACGGTTCAGGAGTTATTCACAGAAACATGGTTCTGAACATGCTGCCAATTGCTCGCCTGGGAAACATGCAGAGAAGTCCAAGATAGTGTTTTTTAGACTGGCTGCCACGAGCTGAATCGAATGCAGCCAAGAGCGAGCGTCTAGGACTTACGGTTCAGGAGTTATTCACAGAAACATGGTTCTGAACATGCTGCCAATTGCTCGCCTGGGAAACATGCAGAGAAGTCCAAGATAGTGTTTTTTAGACTGGCTGCCACGAGCTGAATCGAATGCAGCCAAGAGCGAGCGTCTAGGACTTACGGTTCAGGAGTTATTCACAGAAACATGGTTCTGAACATGCTGCCAATTGCTCGCCTGGGAAACATGCAGAGAAGTCCAAGATAGTGTTTTTTAGACTGGCTGCCACGAGCTGAATCGAATGCAGCCAAGAGCGAGCGTCTAGGACTTACGGTTCAGGAGTTATTCACAGAAACATGGTTCTGAACATGCTGCCAATTTCTCGCCTGGGAAACATGCAGAGAAGTCCAAGATAGTGTTTTTTAGACTGGCTGCCACGAGCTGAATCGAATGCAGCCAAGAGCGAGCGTCTAGGACTTACGGTTCAGGAGTTATTCACAGAAACATGGTTCTTTTACTGCCAGCCGCGAAAGCGAAAATAACCAAGATCGAGCGTCTAGGATTTACTTGTCAATAACTCGCCTGGGAAACATCCAGAGAAGTCAAACACAGTGCTCCTATACTAATTGCCAGGCGCTGAGACGAATGCCGCCAAGATCGAGCGTCTAGGACTTACGGTTCAGGAGTTATTCACAGAAACATGGTTCTGAACATGCTGCCAATTTCTCGCCTGGGAAACATGCAGAGAAGTCCAAGATAGTGTTTTTTAGACTGGCTGCCACGAGCTGAATCGAATGCAGCCAAGAGCGAGCGTCTAGGACTTACGGTTCAGGAGTTATTCACAGAAACATGGTTCTGAACATGCTGCCAATTGCTCGCCTGGGAAACATGCAGAGAAGTCCAAGATAGTGTTTTTTAGACTGGCTGCCACGAGCTGAATCGAATGCAGCCAAGAGCGAGCGTCTAGGACTTACGGTTCAGGAGTTATTCACAGAAACATGGTTCTGAACATGCTGCCAATTTCTCGCCTGGGAAACATGCAGAGAAGTCCAAGATAGTGTTTTTTAGACTGGCTGCCACGAGCTGAATCGAATGCAGCCAAGAGCGAGCGTCTAGGACTTACGGTTCAGGAGTTATTCACAGAAACATGGTTCTGAACATGCTGCCAATTGCTCGCCTGGGAAACATGCAGAGAAGTCCAAGATAGTGTTTTTTAGACTGGCTGCCACGAGCTGAATCGAATGCAGCCAAGAGCGAGCGTCTAGGACTTACGGTTCAGGAGTTATTCACAGAAACATGGTTCTGAACATGCTGCCAATTTCTCGCCTGGGAAACATGCAGAGAAGTCCAAGATAGTGTTTTTTAGACTGGCTGCCACGAGCTGAATCGAATGCAGCCAAGAGCGAGCGTCTAGGACTTACGGTTCAGGAGTTATTCACAGAAACATGGTTCTGAACATGCTGCCAATTGCTCGCCTGGGAAACATGCAGAGAAGTCCAAGATAGTGTTTTTTAGACTGGCTGCCACGAGCTGAATCGAATGCAGCCAAGAGCGAGCGTCTAGGACTTACGGTTCAGGAGTTATTCACAGAAACATGGTTCTGAACATGCTGCCAATTGCTCGCCTGGGAAACATGCAGAGAAGTCCAAGATAGTGTTTTTTAGACTGGCTGCCACGAGCTGAATCGAATGCAGCCAAGAGCGAGCGTCTAGGACTTACGGTTCAGGAGTTATTCACAGAAACATGGTTCTGAACATGCTGCCAATTTCTCGCCTGGGAAACATGCAGAGAAGTCCAAGATAGTGTTTTTTAGACTGGCTGCCACGAGCTGAATCGAATGCAGCCAAGAGCGAGCGTCTAGGACTTACGGTTCAGGAGTTATTCACAGAAACATGGTTCTTTTACTGCCAGCCGCGAAAGCGAAAATAACCAAGATCGAGCGTCTAGGATTTACTTGTCAATAACTCGCCTGGGAAACATCCAGAGAAGTCAAACACAGTGCTCCTATACTAATTGCCAGGCGCTGAGACGAATGCCGCCAAGATCGAGCGTCTAGGACTTACGGTTCAGGAGTTATTCACAGAAACATGGTTCTGAACATGCTGCCAATTTCTCGCCTGGGAAACATGCAGAGAAGTCCAAGATAGTGTTTTTTAGACTGGCTGCCACGAGCTGAATCGAATGCAGCCAAGAGCGAGCGTCTAGGACTTACGGTTCAGGAGTTATTCACAGAAACATGGTTCTGAACATGCTGCCAATTGCTCGCCTGGGAAACATGCAGAGAAGTCCAAGATAGTGTTTTTTAGACTGGCTGCCACGAGCTGAATCGAATGCAGCCAAGAGCGAGCGTCTAGGACTTACGGTTCAGGAGTTATTCACAGAAACATGGTTCTGAACATGCTGCCAATTGCTCGCCTGGGAAACATGCAGAGAAGTCCAAGATAGTGTTTTTTAGACTGGCTGCCACGAGCTGAATCGAATGCAGCCAAGAGCGAGCGTCTAGGACTTACGGTTCAGGAGTTATTCACAGAAACATGGTTCTGAACATGCTGCCAATTTCTCGCCTGGGAAACATGCAGAGAAGTCCAAGATAGTGTTTTTTAGACTGGCTGCCACGAGCTGAATCGAATGCAGCCAAGAGCGAGCGTCTAGGACTTACGGTTCAGGAGTTATTCACAGAAACATGGTTCTGAACATGCTGCCAATTGCTCGCCTGGGAAACATGCAGAGAAGTCCAAGATAGTGTTTTTTAGACTGGCTGCCACGAGCTGAATCGAATGCAGCCAAGAGCGAGCGTCTAGGACTTACGGTTCAGGAGTTATTCACAGAAACATGGTTCTGAACATGCTGCCAATTGCTCGCCTGGGAAACATGCAGAGAAGTCCAAGATAGTGTTTTTTAGACTGGCTGCCACGAGCTGAATCGAATGCAGCCAAGAGCGAGCGTCTAGGACTTACGGTTCAGGAGTTATTCACAGAAACATGGTTCTGAACATGCTGCCAATTGCTCGCCTGGGAAACATGCAGAGAAGTCCAAGATAGTGTTTTTTAGACTGGCTGCCACGAGCTGAATCGAATGCAGCCAAGAGCGAGCGTCTAGGACTTACGGTTCAGGAGTTATTCACAGAAACATGGTTCTGAACATGCTGCCAATTGCTCGCCTGGGAAACATGCAGAGAAGTCCAAGATAGTGTTTTTTAGACTGGCTGCCACGAGCTGAATCGAATGCAGCCAAGAGCGAGCGTCTAGGACTTACGGTTCAGGAGTTATTCACAGAAACATGGTTCTGAACATGCTGCCAATTTCTCGCCTGGGAAACATGCAGAGAAGTCCAAGATAGTGTTTTTTAGACTGGCTGCCACGAGCTGAATCGAATGCAGCCAAGAGCGAGCGTCTAGGACTTACGGTTCAGGAGTTATTCACAGAAACATGGTTCTTTTACTGCCAGCCGCGAAAGCGAAAATAACCAAGATCGAGCGTCTAGGATTTACTTGTCAATAACTCGCCTGGGAAACATCCAGAGAAGTCAAACACAGTGCTCCTATACTAATTGCCAGGCGCTGAGACGAATGCCGCCAAGATCGAGCGTCTAGGACTTACGGTTCAGGAGTTATTCATAGAAACATGGTTCTGAACATGCTGCCAATTTCTCGCCTGGGAAACATGCAGAGAAGTCCAAGATAGTGTTTTTTAGACTGGCTGCCACGAGCTGAATCGAATGCAGCCAAGAGCGAGCGTCTAGGACTTACGGTTCAGGAGTTATTCACAGAAACATGGTTCTGAACATGCTGCCAATTGCTCGCCTGGGAAACATGCAGAGAAGTCCAAGATAGTGTTTTTTAGACTGGCTGCCACGAGCTGAATCGAATGCAGCCAAGAGCGAGCGTCTAGGACTTACGGTTCAGGAGTTATTCACAGAAACATGGTTCTGAACATGCTGCCAATTTCTCGCCTGGGAAACATGCAGAGAAGTCCAAGATAGTGTTTTTTAGACTGGCTGCCACGAGCTGAATCGAATGCAGCCAAGAGCGAGCGTCTAGGACTTACGGTTCAGGAGTTATTCACAGAAACATGGTTCTGAACATGCTGCCAATTGCTCGCCTGGGAAACATGCAGAGAAGTCCAAGATAGTGTTTTTTAGACTGGCTGCCACGAGCTGAATCGAATGCAGCCAAGAGCGAGCGTCTAGGACTTACGGTTCAGGAGTTATTCACAGAAACATGGTTCTGAACATGCTGCCAATTTCTCGCCTGGGAAACATGCAGAGAAGTCCAAGATAGTGTTTTTTAGACTGGCTGCCACGAGCTGAATCGAATGCAGCCAAGAGCGAGCGTCTAGGACTTACGGTTCAGGAGTTATTCACAGAAACATGGTTCTTTTACTGCCAGCCGCGAAAGCGAAAATAACCAAGATCGAGCGTCTAGGATTTACTTGTCAATAACTCGCCTGGGAAACATCCAGAGAAGTCAAACACAGTGCTCCTATACTAATTGCCAGGCGCTGAGACGAATGCCGCCAAGATCGAGCGTCTAGGACTTACGGTTCAAGAATTAGCTTTAGAAACATTTGCCTTAGGAACATGCAGAGAAGTCCAAGATAGTGTTTTTTAGACTGGCTGCCACGAGCTGAATCGAATGCAGCCAAGAGCGAGCGTCTAGGACTTACGGTTCAGGAGTTATTCACAGAAACATGGTTCTGAACATGCTGCCAATTGCTCGCCTGGGAAACATGCAGAGAAGTCCAAGATAGTGTTTTTTAGACTGGCTGCCACGAGCTGAATCGAATGCAGCCAAGAGCGAGCGTCTAGGACTTACGGTTCAGGAGTTATTCACAGAAACATGGTTCTTTTACTGCCAGCCGCGAAAGCGAAAATAACCAAGATCGAGCGTCTAGGATTTACTTGTCAATAACTCGCCTGGGAAACATCCAGAGAAGTCAAACACAGTGCTCCTATACTAATTGCCAGGCGCTGAGACGAATGCCGCCAAGATCGAGCGTCTAGGACTTACGGTTCAAGAATTAGCTTTAGAAACATTTGCCTTAGGAACATGCAGAGAAGTCCAAGATAGTGTTTTTTAGACTGGCTGCCACGAGCTGAATCGAATGCAGCCAAGAGCGAGCGTCTGTGACTTACGGTTCAGGAGTTATTCACAGAAACATGGTTCTGAACATGCTGCCAATTGCTCGCCTGGGAAACATGCAGAGAAGTCCAAGATAGTGTTTTTTAGACTGGCTGCCACGAGCTGAATCGAATGCAGCCAAGAGCGAGCGTCTAGGACTTACGGTTCAGGAGTTATTCACAGAAACATGGTTCTGAACATGCTGCCAATTGCTCGCCTGGGAAACATGCAGAGAAGTCCAAGATAGTGTTTTTTAGACTGGCTGCCACGAGCTGAATCGAATGCAGCCAAGAGCGAGCGTCTAGGACTTACGGTTCAGGAGTTATTCACAGAAACATGGTTCTGAACATGCTGCCAATTTCTCGCCTGGGAAACATGCAGAGAAGTCCAAGATAGTGTTTTTTAGACTGGCTGCCACGAGCTGAATCGAATGCAGCCAAGAGCGAGCGTCTAGGACTTACGGTTCAGGAGTTATTCACAGAAACATGGTTCTTTTACTGCCAGCCGCGAAAGCGAAAATAACCAAGATCGAGCGTCTAGGATTTACTTGTCAATAACTCGCCTGGGAAACATCCAGAGAAGTCAAACACAGTGCTCCTATACTAATTGCCAGGCGCTGAGACGAATGCCGCCAAGATCGAGCGTCTAGGACTTACGGTTCAGGAGTTATTCACAGAAACATGGTTCTGAACATGCTGCCAATTGCTCGCCTGGGAAACATGCAGAGAAGTCCAAGATAGTGTTTTTTAGACTGGCTGCCACGAGCTGAATCGAATGCAGCCAAGAGCGAGCGTCTAGGACTTACGGTTCAGGAGTTATTCACAGAAACATGGTTCTGAACATGCTGCCAATTTCTCGCCTGGGAAACATGCAGAGAAGTCCAAGATAGTGTTTTTTAGACTGGCTGCCACGAGCTGAATCGAATGCAGCCAAGAGCGAGCGTCTAGGACTTACGGTTCAGGAGTTATTCACAGAAACATGGTTCTGAACATGCTGCCAATTTCTCGCCTGGGAAACATGCAGAGAAGTCCAAGATAGTGTTTTTTAGACTGGCTGCCACGAGCTGAATCGAATGCAGCCAAGAGCGAGCGTCTAGGACTTACGGTTCAGGAGTTATTCACAGAAACATGGTTCTTTTACTGCCAGCCGCGAAAGCGAAAATAACCAAGATCGAGCGTCTAGGATTTACTTGTCAATAACTCGCCTGGGAAACATCCAGAGAAGTCAAACACAGTGCTCCTATACTAATTGCCAGGCGCTGAGACGAATGCCGCCAAGATCGAGCGTCTAGGACTTACGGTTCAAGAATTAGCTTTAGAAACATTTGCCTTAGGAACATGCAGAGAAGTCCAAGATAGTGTTTTTTAGACTGGCTGCCACGAGCTGAATCGAATGCAGCCAAGAGCGAGCGTCTGTGACTTACGGTTCAGGAGTTATTCACAGAAACATGGTTCTGAACATGCTGCCAATTGCTCGCCTGGGAAACATGCAGAGAAGTCCAAGATAGTGTTTTTTAGACTGGCTGCCACGAGCTGAATCGAATGCAGCCAAGAGCGAGCGTCTAGGACTTACGGTTCAGGAGTTATTCACAGAAACATGGTTCTGAACATGCTGCCAATTGCTCGCCTGGGAAACATGCAGAGAAGTCCAAGATAGTGTTTTTTAGACTGGCTGCCACGAGCTGAATCGAATGCAGCCAAGAGCGAGCGTCTAGGACTTACGGTTCAGGAGTTATTCACAGAAACATGGTTCTGAACATGCTGCCAATTGCTCGCCTGGGAAACATGCAGAGAAGTCCAAGATAGTGTTTTTTAGACTGGCTGCCACGAGCTGAATCGAATGCAGCCAAGAGCGAGCGTCTAGGACTTACGGTTCAGGAGTTATTCACAGAAACATGGTTCTGAACATGCTGCCAATTTCTCGCCTGGGAAACATGCAGAGAAGTCCAAGATAGTGTTTTTTAGACTGGCTGCCACGAGCTGAATCGAATGCAGCCAAGAGCGAGCGTCTAGGACTTACGGTTCAGGAGTTATTCACAGAAACATGGTTCTTTTACTGCCAGCCGCGAAAGCGAAAATAACCAAGATCGAGCGTCTAGGATTTACTTGTCAATAACTCGCCTGGGAAACATCCAGAGAAGTCAAACACAGTGCTCCTATACTAATTGCCAGGCGCTGAGACGAATGCCGCCAAGATCGAGCGTCTAGGACTTACGGTTCAGGAGTTATTCACAGAAACATGGTTCTGAACATGCTGCCAATTTCTCGCCTGGGAAACATGCAGAGAAGTCCAAGATAGTGTTTTTTAGACTGGCTGCCACGAGCTGAATCGAATGCAGCCAAGAGCGAGCGTCTAGGACTTACGGTTCAGGAGTTATTCACAGAAACATGGTTCTGAACATGCTGCCAATTGCTCGCCTGGGAAACATGCAGAGAAGTCCAAGATAGTGTTTTTTAGACTGGCTGCCACGAGCTGAATCGAATGCAGCCAAGAGCGAGCGTCTAGGACTTACGGTTCAGGAGTTATTCACAGAAACATGGTTCTGAACATGCTGCCAATTTCTCGCCTGGGAAACATGCAGAGAAGTCCAAGATAGTGTTTTTTAGACTGGCTGCCACGAGCTGAATCGAATGCAGCCAAGAGCGAGCGTCTAGGACTTACGGTTCAGGAGTTATTCACAGAAACATGGTTCTGAACATGCTGCCAATTGCTCGCCTGGGAAACATGCAGAGAAGTCCAAGATAGTGTTTTTTAGACTGGCTGCCACGAGCTGAATCGAATGCAGCCAAGAGCGAGCGTCTAGGACTTACGGTTCAGGAGTTATTCACAGAAACATGGTTCTGAACATGCTGCCAATTGCTCGCCTGGGAAACATGCAGAGAAGTCCAAGATAGTGTTTTTTAGACTGGCTGCCACGAGCTGAATCGAATGCAGCCAAGAGCGAGCGTCTAGGACTTACGGTTCAGGAGTTATTCACAGAAACATGGTTCTGAACATGCTGCCAATTTCTCGCCTGGGAAACATGCAGAGAAGTCCAAGATAGTGTTTTTTAGACTGGCTGCCACGAGCTGAATCGAATGCAGCCAAGAGCGAGCGTCTAGGACTTACGGTTCAGGAGTTATTCACAGAAACATGGTTCTTTTACTGCCAGCCGCGAAAGCGAAAATAACCAAGATCGAGCGTCTAGGATTTACTTGTCAATAACTCGCCTGGGAAACATCCAGAGAAGTCAAACACAGTGCTCCTATACTAATTGCCAGGCGCTGAGACGAATGCCGCCAAGATCGAGCGTCTAGGACTTACGGTTCAGGAGTTATTCACAGAAACATGGTTCTGAACATGCTGCCAATTTCTCGCCTGGGAAACATGCAGAGAAGTCCAAGATAGTGTTTTTTAGACTGGCTGCCACGAGCTGAATCGAATGCAGCCAAGAGCGAGCGTCTAGGACTTACGGTTCAGGAGTTATTCACAGAAACATGGTTCTGAACATGCTGCCAATTTCTCGCCTGGGAAACATGCAGAGAAGTCCAAGATAGTGTTTTTTAGACTGGCTGCCACGAGCTGAATCGAATGCAGCCAAGAGCGAGCGTCTAGGACTTACGGTTCAGGAGTTATTCACAGAAACATGGTTCTTTTACTGCCAGCCGCGAAAGCGAAAATAACCAAGATCGAGCGTCTAGGATTTACTTGTCAATAACTCGCCTGGGAAACATCCAGAGAAGTCAAACACAGTGCTCCTATACTAATTGCCAGGCGCTGAGACGAATGCCGCCAAGATCGAGCGTCTAGGACTTACGGTTCAGGAGTTATTCACAGAAACATGGTTCTGAACATGCTGCCAATTGCTCGCCTGGGAAACATGCAGAGAAGTCCAAGATAGTGTTTTTTAGACTGGCTGCCACGAGCTGAATCGAATGCAGCCAAGAGCGAGCGTCTAGGACTTACGGTTCAGGAGTTATTCACAGAAACATGGTTCTGAACATGCTGCCAATTTCTCGCCTGGGAAACATGCAGAGAAGTCCAAGATAGTGTTTTTTAGACTGGCTGCCACGAGCTGAATCGAATGCAGCCAAGAGCGAGCGTCTAGGACTTACGGTTCAGGAGTTATTCACAGAAACATGGTTCTTTTACTGCCAGCCGCGAAAGCGAAAATAACCAAGATCGAGCGTCTAGGATTTACTTGTCAATAACTCGCCTGGGAAACATCCAGAGAAGTCAAACACAGTGCTCCTATACTAATTGCCAGGCGCTGAGACGAATGCCGCCAAGATCGAGCGTCTAGGACTTACGGTTCAGGAGTTATTCACAGAAACATGGTTCTGAACATGCTGCCAATTTCTCGCCTGGGAAACATGCAGAGAAGTCCAAGATAGTGTTTTTTAGACTGGCTGCCACGAGCTGAATCGAATGCAGCCAAGAGCGAGCGTCTAGGACTTACGGTTCAGGAGTTATTCACAGAAACATGGTTCTGAACATGCTGCCAATTTCTCGCCTGGGAAACATGCAGAGAAGTCCAAGATAGTGTTTTTTAGACTGGCTGCCACGAGCTGAATCGAATGCAGCCAAGAGCGAGCGTCTAGGACTTACGGTTCAGGAGTTATTCACAGAAACATGGTTCTGAACATGCTGCCAATTGCTCGCCTGGGAAACATGCAGAGAAGTCCAAGATAGTGTTTTTTAGACTGGCTGCCACGAGCTGAATCGAATGCAGCCAAGAGCGAGCGTCTAGGACTTACGGTTCAGGAGTTATTCACAGAAACATGGTTCTGAACATGCTGCCAATTTCTCGCCTGGGAAACATGCAGAGAAGTCCAAGATAGTGTTTTTTAGACTGGCTGCCACGAGCTGAATCGAATGCAGCCAAGAGCGAGCGTCTAGGACTTACGGTTCAGGAGTTATTCACAGAAACATGGTTCTGAACATGCTGCCAATTGCTCGCCTGGGAAACATGCAGAGAAGTCCAAGATAGTGTTTTTTAGACTGGCTGCCACGAGCTGAATCGAATGCAGCCAAGAGCGAGCGTCTAGGACTTACGGTTCAGGAGTTATTCACAGAAACATGGTTCTGAACATGCTGCCAATTTCTCGCCTGGGAAACATGCAGAGAAGTCCAAGATAGTGTTTTTTAGACTGGCTGCCACGAGCTGAATCGAATGCAGCCAAGAGCGAGCGTCTAGGACTTACGGTTCAGGAGTTATTCACAGAAACATGGTTCTTTTACTGCCAGCCGCGAAAGCGAAAATAACCAAGATCGAGCGTCTAGGATTTACTTGTCAATAACTCGCCTGGGAAACATCCAGAGAAGTCAAACACAGTGCTCCTATACTAATTGCCAGGCGCTGAGACGAATGCCGCCAAGATCGAGCGTCTAGGACTTACGGTTCAGGAGTTATTCACAGAAACATGGTTCTGAACATGCTGCCAATTTCTCGCCTGGGAAACATGCAGAGAAGTCCAAGATAGTGTTTTTTAGACTGGCTGCCACGAGCTGAATCGAATGCAGCCAAGAGCGAGCGTCTAGGACTTACGGTTCAGGAGTTATTCACAGAAACATGGTTCTGAACATGCTGCCAATTTCTCGCCTGGGAAACATGCAGAGAAGTCCAAGATAGTGTTTTTTAGACTGGCTGCCACGAGCTGAATCGAATGCAGCCAAGAGCGAGCGTCTAGGACTTACGGTTCAGGAGTTATTCACAGAAACATGGTTCTGAACATGCTGCCAATTGCTCGCCTGGGAAACATGCAGAGAAGTCCAAGATAGTGTTTTTTAGACTGGCTGCCACGAGCTGAATCGAATGCAGCCAAGAGCGAGCGTCTAGGACTTACGGTTCAGGAGTTATTCACAGAAACATGGTTCTGAACATGCTGCCAATTTCTCGCCTGGGAAACATGCAGAGAAGTCCAAGATAGTGTTTTTTAGACTGGCTGCCACGAGCTGAATCGAATGCAGCCAAGAGCGAGCGTCTAGGACTTACGGTTCAGGAGTTATTCACAGAAACATGGTTCTGAACATGCTGCCAATTGCTCGCCTGGGAAACATGCAGAGAAGTCCAAGATAGTGTTTTTTAGACTGGCTGCCACGAGCTGAATCGAATGCAGCCAAGAGCGAGCGTCTAGGACTTACGGTTCAGGAGTTATTCACAGAAACATGGTTCTGAACATGCTGCCAATTTCTCGCCTGGGAAACATGCAGAGAAGTCCAAGATAGTGTTTTTTAGACTGGCTGCCACGAGCTGAATCGAATGCAGCCAAGAGCGAGCGTCTAGGACTTACGGTTCAGGAGTTATTCACAGAAACATGGTTCTTTTACTGCCAGCCGCGAAAGCGAAAATAACCAAGATCGAGCGTCTAGGATTTACTTGTCAATAACTCGCCTGGGAAACATCCAGAGAAGTCAAACACAGTGCTCCTATACTAATTGCCAGGCGCTGAGACGAATGCCGCCAAGATCGAGCGTCTAGGACTTACGGTTCAGGAGTTATTCACAGAAACATGGTTCTGAACATGCTGCCAATTGCTCGCCTGGGAAACATGCAGAGAAGTCCAAGATAGTGTTTTTTAGACTGGCTGCCACGAGCTGAATCGAATGCAGCCAAGAGCGAGCGTCTAGGACTTACGGTTCAGGAGTTATTCACAGAAACATGGTTCTGAACATGCTGCCAATTTCTCGCCTGGGAAACATGCAGAGAAGTCCAAGATAGTGTTTTTTAGACTGGCTGCCACGAGCTGAATCGAATGCAGCCAAGAGCGAGCGTCTAGGACTTACGGTTCAGGAGTTATTCACAGAAACATGGTTCTTTTACTGCCAGCCGCGAAAGCGAAAATAACCAAGATCGAGCGTCTAGGATTTACTTGTCAATAACTCGCCTGGGAAACATCCAGAGAAGTCAAACACAGTGCTCCTATACTAATTGCCAGGCGCTGAGACGAATGCCGCCAAGATCGAGCGTCTAGGACTTACGGTTCAGGAGTTATTCACAGAAACATGGTTCTGAACATGCTGCCAATTTCTCGCCTGGGAAACATGCAGAGAAGTCCAAGATAGTGTTTTTTAGACTGGCTGCCACGAGCTGAATCGAATGCAGCCAAGAGCGAGCGTCTAGGACTTACGGTTCAGGAGTTATTCACAGAAACATGGTTCTGAACATGCTGCCAATTTCTCGCCTGGGAAACATGCAGAGAAGTCCAAGATAGTGTTTTTTAGACTGGCTGCCACGAGCTGAATCGAATGCAGCCAAGAGCGAGCGTCTAGGACTTACGGTTCAGGAGTTATTCACAGAAACATGGTTCTTTTACTGCCAGCCGCGAAAGCGAAAATAACCAAGATCGAGCGTCTAGGATTTACTTGTCAATAACTCGCCTGGGAAACATCCAGAGAAGTCAAACACAGTGCTCCTATACTAATTGCCAGGCGCTGAGACGAATGCCGCCAAGATCGAGCGTCTAGGACTTACGGTTCAGGAGTTATTCACAGAAACATGGTTCTGAACATGCTGCCAATTTCTCGCCTGGGAAACATGCAGAGAAGTCCAAGATAGTGTTTTTTAGACTGGCTGCCACGAGCTGAATCGAATGCAGCCAAGAGCGAGCGTCTAGGACTTACGGTTCAGGAGTTATTCACAGAAACATGGTTCTGAACATGCTGCCAATTGCTCGCCTGGGAAACATGCAGAGAAGTCCAAGATAGTGTTTTTTAGACTGGCTGCCACGAGCTGAATCGAATGCAGCCAAGAGCGAGCGTCTAGGACTTACGGTTCAGGAGTTATTCACAGAAACATGGTTCTGAACATGCTGCCAATTGCTCGCCTGGGAAACATGCAGAGAAGTCCAAGATAGTGTTTTTTAGACTGGCTGCCACGAGCTGAATCGAATGCAGCCAAGAGCGAGCGTCTAGGACTTACGGTTCAGGAGTTATTCACAGAAACATGGTTCTGAACATGCTGCCAATTGCTCGCCTGGGAAACATGCAGAGAAGTCCAAGATAGTGTTTTTTAGACTGGCTGCCACGAGCTGAATCGAATGCAGCCAAGAGCGAGCGTCTAGGACTTACGGTTCAGGAGTTATTCACAGAAACATGGTTCTGAACATGCTGCCAATTTCTCGCCTGGGAAACATGCAGAGAAGTCCAAGATAGTGTTTTTTAGACTGGCTGCCACGAGCTGAATCGAATGCAGCCAAGAGCGAGCGTCTAGGACTTACGGTTCAGGAGTTATTCACAGAAACATGGTTCTGAACATGCTGCCAATTGCTCGCCTGGGAAACATGCAGAGAAGTCCAAGATAGTGTTTTTTAGACTGGCTGCCACGAGCTGAATCGAATGCAGCCAAGAGCGAGCGTCTAGGACTTACGGTTCAGGAGTTATTCACAGAAACATGGTTCTGAACATGCTGCCAATTTCTCGCCTGGGAAACATGCAGAGAAGTCCAAGATAGTGTTTTTTAGACTGGCTGCCACGAGCTGAATCGAATGCAGCCAAGAGCGAGCGTCTAGGACTTACGGTTCAGGAGTTATTCACAGAAACATGGTTCTGAACATGCTGCCAATTGCTCGCCTGGGAAACATGCAGAGAAGTCCAAGATAGTGTTTTTTAGACTGGCTGCCACGAGCTGAATCGAATGCAGCCAAGAGCGAGCGTCTAGGACTTACGGTTCAGGAGTTATTCACAGAAACATGGTTCTTTTACTGCCAGCCGCGAAAGCGAAAATAACCAAGATCGAGCGTCTAGGATTTACTTGTCAATAACTCGCCTGGGAAACATCCAGAGAAGTCAAACACAGTGCTCCTATACTAATTGCCAGGCGCTGAGACGAATGCCGCCAAGATCGAGCGTCTAGGACTTACGGTTCAAGAATTAGCTTTAGAAACATTTGCCTTAGGAACATGCAGAGAAGTCCAAGATAGTGTTTTTTAGACTGGCTGCCACGAGCTGAATCGAATGCAGCCAAGAGCGAGCGTCTAGGACTTACGGTTCAGGAGTTATTCACAGAAACATGGTTCTGAACATGCTGCCAATTGCTCGCCTGGGAAACATGCAGAGAAGTCCAAGATAGTGTTTTTTAGACTGGCTGCCACGAGCTGAATCGAATGCAGCCAAGAGCGAGCGTCTAGGACTTACGGTTCAGGAGTTATTCACAGAAACATGGTTCTGAACATGCTGCCAATTTCTCGCCTGGGAAACATGCAGAGAAGTCCAAGATAGTGTTTTTTAGACTGGCTGCCACGAGCTGAATCGAATGCAGCCAAGAGCGAGCGTCTAGGACTTACGGTTCAGGAGTTATTCACAGAAACATGGTTCTTTTACTGCCAGCCGCGAAAGCGAAAATAACCAAGATCGAGCGTCTAGGATTTACTTGTCAATAACTCGCCTGGGAAACATCCAGAGAAGTCAAACACAGTGCTCCTATACTAATTGCCAGGCGCTGAGACGAATGCCGCCAAGATCGAGCGTCTAGGACTTACGGTTCAGGAGTTATTCACAGAAACATGGTTCTGAACATGCTGCCAATTGCTCGCCTGGGAAACATGCAGAGAAGTCCAAGATAGTGTTTTTTAGACTGGCTGCCACGAGCTGAATCGAATGCAGCCAAGAGCGAGCGTCTAGGACTTACGGTTCAGGAGTTATTCACAGAAACATGGTTCTGAACATGCTGCCAATTTCTCGCCTGGGAAACATGCAGAGAAGTCCAAGATAGTGTTTTTTAGACTGGCTGCCACGAGCTGAATCGAATGCAGCCAAGAGCGAGCGTCTAGGACTTACGGTTCAGGAGTTATTCACAGAAACATGGTTCTTTTACTGCCAGCCGCGAAAGCGAAAATAACCAAGATCGAGCGTCTAGGATTTACTTGTCAATAACTCGCCTGGGAAACATCCAGAGAAGTCAAACACAGTGCTCCTATACTAATTGCCAGGCGCTGAGACGAATGCCGCCAAGATCGAGCGTCTAGGACTTACGGTTCAGGAGTTATTCACAGAAACATGGTTCTGAACATGCTGCCAATTTCTCGCCTGGGAAACATGCAGAGAAGTCCAAGATAGTGTTTTTTAGACTGGCTGCCACGAGCTGAATCGAATGCAGCCAAGAGCGAGCGTCTAGGACTTACGGTTTAGGAGTTATTCACAGAAACATGGTTCTGAACATGCTGCCAATTGCTCGCCTGGGAAACATGCAGAGAAGTCCAAGATAGTGTTTTTTAGACTGGCTGCCACGAGCTGAATCGAATGCAGCCAAGAGCGAGCGTCTAGGACTTACGGTTCAGGAGTTATTCACAGAAACATGGTTCTGAACATGCTGCCAATTTCTCGCCTGGGAAACATGCAGAGAAGTCCAAGATAGTGTTTTTTAGACTGGCTGCCACGAGCTGAATCGAATGCAGCCAAGAGCGAGCGTTCTAGGACTTACGGTTCAGGAGTTATTCACAGAAACATGGTTCTGAACATGCTGCCAATTTCTCGCCTGGGAAACATGCAGAGAAGTCCAAGATAGTGTTTTTAGACTGGCTGCCACGAGCTGAATCGAATGCAGCCAAGAGCGAGCGTCTAGGACTTACGGTTCAGGAGTTATTCACAGAAACATGGTTCTTTTACTGCCAGCCGCGAAAGCGAAAATAACCAAGATCGAGCGTCTAGGATTTACTTGTCAATAACTCGCCTGGGAAACATCCAGAGAAGTCAAACACAGTGCTCCTATACTAATTGCCAGGCGCTGAGACGAATGCCGCCAAGATCGAGCGTCTAGGACTTACGGTTCAGGAGTTATTCACAGAAACATGGTTCTGAACATGCTGCCAATTTCTCGCCTGGGAAACATGCAGAGAAGTCCAAGATAGTGTTTTTTAGACTGGCTGCCACGAGCTGAATCGAATGCAGCCAAGAGCGAGCGTCTAGGTCTTACGGTTTAGGAGTTATTCACAGAAACATGGTTCTGAACATGCTGCCAATTGCTCGCCTGGGAAACATGCAGAGAAGTCCAAGATAGTGTTTTTTAGACTGGCTGCCACGAGCTGAATCGAATGCAGCCAAGAGCGAGCGTCTAGGACTTACGGTTCAGGAGTTATTCACAGAAACATGGTTCTGAACATGCTGCCAATTTCTCGCCTGGGAAACATGCAGAGAAGTCCAAGATAGTGTTTTTTAGACTGGCTGCCACGAGCTGAATCGAATGCAGCCAAGAGCGAGCGTCTAGGACTTACGGTTCAGGAGTTATTCACAGAAACATGGTTCTGAACATGCTGCCAATTGCTCGCCTGGGAAACATGCAGAGAAGTCCAAGATAGTGTTTTTTAGACTGGCTGCCACGAGCTGAATCGAATGCAGCCAAGAGCGAGCGTCTAGGACTTACGGTTCAGGAGTTATTCACAGAAACATGGTTCTTTTACTGCCAGCCGCGAAAGCGAAAATAACCAAGATCGAGCGTCTAGGATTTACTTGTCAATAACTCGCCTGGGAAACATCCAGAGAAGTCAAACACAGTGCTCCTATACTAATTGCCAGGCGCTGAGACGAATGCCGCCAAGATCGAGCGTCTAGGACTTACGGTTCAAGAATTAGCTTTAGAAACATTTGCCTTAGGAACATGCAGAGAAGTCCAAGATAGTGTTTTTTAGACTGGCTGCCACGAGCTGAATCGAATGCAGCCAAGAGCGAGCGTCTAGGACTTACGGTTCAGGAGTTATTCACAGAAACATGGTTCTGAACATGCTGCCAATTGCTCGCCTGGGAAACATGCAGAGAAGTCCAAGATAGTGTTTTTTAGACTGGCTGCCACGAGCTGAATCGAATGCAGCCAAGAGCGAGCGTCTAGGACTTACGGTTCAGGAGTTATTCACAGAAACATGGTTCTGAACATGCTGCCAATTTCTCGCCTGGGAAACATGCAGAGAAGTCCAAGATAGTGTTTTTTAGACTGGCTGCCACGAGCTGAATCGAATGCAGCCAAGAGCGAGCGTCTAGGACTTACGGTTCAGGAGTTATTCACAGAAACATGGTTCTTTTACTGCCAGCCGCGAAAGCGAAAATAACCAAGATCGAGCGTCTAGGATTTACTTGTCAATAACTCGCCTGGGAAACATCCAGAGAAGTCAAACACAGTGCTCCTATACTAATTGCCAGGCGCTGAGACGAATGCCGCCAAGATCGAGCGTCTAGGACTTACGGTTCAGGAGTTATTCACAGAAACATGGTTCTGAACATGCTGCCAATTGCTCGCCTGGGAAACATGCAGAGAAGTCCAAGATAGTGTTTTTTAGACTGGCTGCCACGAGCTGAATCGAATGCAGCCAAGAGCGAGCGTCTAGGACTTACGGTTCAGGAGTTATTCACAGAAACATGGTTCTGAACATGCTGCCAATTTCTCGCCTGGGAAACATGCAGAGAAGTCCAAGATAGTGTTTTTTAGACTGGCTGCCACGAGCTGAATCGAATGCAGCCAAGAGCGAGCGTCTAGGACTTACGGTTCAGGAGTTATTCACAGAAACATGGTTCTTTTACTGCCAGCCGCGAAAGCGAAAATAACCAAGATCGAGCGTCTAGGATTTACTTGTCAATAACTCGCCTGGGAAACATCCAGAGAAGTCAAACACAGTGCTCCTATACTAATTGCCAGGCGCTGAGACGAATGCCGCCAAGATCGAGCGTCTAGGACTTACGGTTCAGGAGTTATTCACAGAAACATGGTTCTGAACATGCTGCCAATTTCTCGCCTGGGAAACATGCAGAGAAGTCCAAGATAGTGTTTTTTAGACTGGCTGCCACGAGCTGAATCGATTGCAGCCAAGAGCGAGCGTCTAGGACTTACGGTTCAGGAGTTATTCACAGAAACATGGTTCTTTTACTGCCAGCCGCGAAAGCGAAAATAACCAAGATCGAGCGTCTAGGATTTACTTGTCAATAACTCGCCTGGCAATTAGTATAGGAGCACTGTGTTTGACTTCTCTGGATGTTTCCCAGGCGAGTTATTGACAAGTAAATCCTAGACGCTCGATCTTGGTTATTTTCGCTTTCGCGGCTGGCAGTAAAAGAACCATGTTTCTGTGAATAACTCCTGAACCGTAAGTCCTAGACGCTCGCTCTTGGCTGCATTCGATTCAGCTCGTGGCAGCCAGTCTAAAAAACACTATCTTGGACTTCTCTGCATGTTTCCCAGGCGAGCAATTGGCAGCATGTTCAGAACCATGTTTCTGTGAATAACTCCTGAACCGTAAGTCCTAGACGCTCGCTCTTGGCTGCATTCGATTCAGCTCGTGGCAGCCAGTCTAAAAAACACTATCTTGGACTTCTCTGCATGTTCCTAAGGCAAATGTTTCTAAAGCTAATTCTTGAACCGTAAGTCCTAGACGCTCGATCTTGGCGGCATTCGTCTCAGCGCCTGGCAATTAGTATAGGAGCACTGTGTTTGACTTCTCTGGATGTTTCCCAGGCGAGTTATTGACAAGTAAATCCTAGACGCTCGATCTTGGTTATTTTCGCTTTCGCGGCTGGCAGTAAAAGAACCATGTTTCTGTGAATAACTCCTGAACCGTAAGTCCTAGACGCTCGCTCTTGGCTGCATTCGATTCAGCTCGTGGCAGCCAGTCTAAAAAACACTATCTTGGACTTCTCTGCATGTTTCCCAGGCGAGCAATTGGCAGCATGTTCAGAACCATGTTTCTGTGAATAACTCCTGAACCGTAAGTCCTAGACGCTCGCTCTTGGCTGCATTCGATTCAGCTCGTGGCAGCCAGTCTAAAAAACACTATCTTGGACTTCTCTGCATGTTTCCCAGGCGAGAAATTGGCAGCATGTTCAGAACCATGTTTCTGTGAATAACTCCTGAACCGTAAGTCCTAGACGCTCGCTCTTGGCTGCATTCGATTCAGCTCGTGGCAGCCAGTCTAAAAAACACTATCTTGGACTTCTCTGCATGTTTCCCAGGCGAGAAATTGGCAGCATGTTCAGAACCATGTTTCTGTGAATAACTCCTGAACCGTAAGTCCTAGACGCTCGCTCTTGGCTGCATTCGATTCAGCTCGTGGCAGCCAGTCTAAAAAACACTATCTTGGACTTCTCTGCATGTTTCCCAGGCGAGCAATTGGCAGCATGTTCAGAACCATGTTTCTGTGAATAACTCCTGAACCGTAAGTCCTAGACGCTCGCTCTTGGCTGCATTCGATTCAGCTCGTGGCAGCCAGTCTAAAAAACACTATCTTGGACTTCTCTGCATGTTTCCCAGGCGAGAAATTGGCAGCATGTTCAGAACCATGTTTCTGTGAATAACTCCTGAACCGTAAGTCCTAGACGCTCGCTCTTGGCTGCATTCGATTCAGCTCGTGGCAGCCAGTCTAAAAAACACTATCTTGGACTTCTCTGCATGTTTCCCAGGCGAGCAATTGGCAGCATGTTCAGAACCATGTTTCTGTGAATAACTCCTGAACCGTAAGTCCTAGACGCTCGCTCTTGGCTGCATTCGATTCAGC
>NW_027462659.1:0-27242 GCF_050947455.1 Rhinoderma darwinii
GCCTTTAAACGAGCCCAGATTGACCTGCAATTATCGGTGCTTGTTACGGACAATAATCTGCCCGTTCACACCAGCGTAAAATAAGGTTCAATGTTAAATATATTCTATTACATCCGGCATTGTTACACGGGATCTATAGGGTTCAATGAACTTAGTAAAATAATTGTCTTTATCATAGAGAACCTCGAATTACAACATAATTTTTGCTACGTATAAGTTATAGTAATGGTTTTACCAGATGACCAAAGAGATCCGTGACAGAAACGGTTAATAATACTTTACAATAACCAATCAGTAAAAAGATCAAATCCTATTTTTTTCTGCTGACAGGATATTATTACCTGTTGAAGTCTCCTTATAGTTTCTCCAACAAGACAATAGTCCTGTCCCTGACTGACCCACCAGGGATGGACATAAACATAAAAGGGATGACAGAGAGGATATTAAACCTCACCCTGGAGATCATCTACATTCTGACTGGAGAGGTGAGGGATTCTGGGAATAATGTCACATGACTTTTTTTGTGGTCCATTTTTTTTGCGTTTTCCAAAAAAATATAACATGACTTAACTCTAATAATACAACAGGGACCTGACAGGAGAGGTGAGGGATTCCCGAAATGTATTTCAGGATCTTTAATGGTGTCCCTCTTCATACACAGGGTTGCAATGTAGTTAAGAAGAAATCCAGTGAATGCGTGATTCCTGGTGTTTCAATAGTATGGAGCAGGACCCAGAGCCCCATTACGGAGCCTCCACCTCACTCACTGATCCATGAGAGAAATAATGAGAAGATCCTGGACCTCACCCACAAGATCATCGAGCTGCTGACTGGAGAGGTGACACTGCTGGGACATTATATAATAACACAAGGTATAATATGTCTGGGTGATGACTGTATCATTGTGTGTCAGATTCCTATAAGATGTCAGGATGTCGCCGTCTATTTCTCCATGGAGGAGTGGGAGTGTAAAGGATCTGCCAGACACAGCTTCTGTGTCGACGCCCGTGGTTAGTCAGTCTGCACCTGCTCCTAAGTCTGGTCGAGTGACCCCTCCTACCAATCAGGCTGGGAGGCTGAGGAGTTGGAGAGCCTATCACAGCCTGGCCAGACGGAGCTAGCTCCCGCCCTCTGTCTATTTATACCTTCACTTCCTGCTCCTCAGTGCCTGTGATTCTGTCTGTTTCCTGGCTGTGCTGCTGCTGCTTGTACTTTTGTCCTCTGCTCCATATAGACCCTGGCTTACTGACTACTCTCCTGCTCTGCGTTTGGTACCTTGTACACTCCTGGTTTGACTCGGCTCGTTCACTACTCTTGTTGCTCACAGTGTTGCTAAGCTCCCTAAGGGTAGGATATTTAATCTCTCTTGTCCCGAACGTGAAGCCATGAGAGAGTATATCCAGGAATGCCTGGCCAAGGGTTACATTCGCCCCTCTACTTCTCCGGTAGGTGCTGGCTTCTTCTTCGTAGGGAAGAAGGATGGTGGTCTTAGGCTGTGCATCGATTACCGAAACTTGAATAAGGTCACTGTAAGGAACCAGTATCCCCTTCCTTTGATTCCTGATCTCTTCAATCAGGTTCCGGGGGCCCAATGGTTCTCTAAGTTTGATCTACGGGGGGCTTATAACCTTATCCGTATCAAAGAGGGGGATGAGTGGAAGACTTCGTTTAACATGCCCGAAGGTCATTTCGAATACCTCGTCATGCCCTTTGGGTTGTGTAATGCTCCCGCGGTCTTCCAGAATTTCATAAATGAGATCTTAAGAGACTACCTGGGGATATTTCTTGTAGTGTACCTTGATGACATACTTGTGTTTTCCAAGAACTGGTCCTCCCACATTGAGCATGTCAGGAAGTTGCTCCAGGCCCTTCGGCAAACCAAACTGTTTTCTAAAACCGAAAAATGTGTGTTTGGGGTGCAGGAGATACCATTTTTGGGCCAAATCCTCACTCCTCATGCATTCCGCATGGACCCTGCCAAGGTTCAGGCTGTGGCTGAATGGGTCCAACCTGCCTCCTTGAAGGCGTTACAGTGCTTCCTGGGGTTTGCTAATTATTACAGGAGATTTATTGCTAACTTCTCGGTCATCGCTAAGCCTCTTACGGATCTCACTCGCAAAGGTGCTGATCTCCTCCACTGGCCTCCTGAGGCGGTCCAGGCTTTTGAGGTCCTTAAGAAGTGCTTTATCTCGGCCCCAGTGCTGATTCAGCCTAACCAAATGGAACCATTCATCGTGGAGGTTGATGCCTCCGAGATGGGAGTGGGTGCTGTCTTGTCCCAGGGTACCAGCTCCCTCACCCATCTCCGTCCCTGTGCCTACTTCTCCAGGAAGTTCTCACCCACTGAGAGTAACTATGATATTGGCAACCACGAACTCTTAGCCATTAAATGGGCATTTGAAGAGTGGCGCCACTTCCTGGAGGGGGCTAGGCACCAGGTTACGGTCCTTACCGACCACAAGAATCTGGTTTTCCTAGAATCTGCCCGGAGGCTGAACCCGAGACAAGCTCGTTGGGCGTTATTTTTTACCAGATTCAACTTTGTGGTTACCTATAGGGCTGGGTCTAAAAATATTAAAGCTGATGCACTGTCGCGTAGCTTCATGGCCAGCCCTCCTGCGGAGGAAGATCCTGCTTGTATTTTGCCTCCAGGTATAATCATTTCCTCTGTTGATTCTGACTTAGTCTCCGAAATTGCGGCTGATCAAGGTTCAGCTCCCGGGAACCTTCCTGAGAACAAACTGTTTGTTCCCCTGCAATTCCGGCTAAGGGTACTCAGGGAAAATCATGACTCTGCACTATCTGGCCATCCAGGCATCCTGGGTACCAAGCACCTCATTGCCAGAAACTATTGGTGGCCTGGGCTGCTTAAAGACGTTAAGGCCTACGTCGCCGCTTGTGAAATTTGTGCTACGTCCAAGACTCCCAGGTCCCGACCAGCGGGCTTACTATGTTCTTTGCCCATTCCCCAGAGACCTTGGACCCATATCTCCATGGATTTTATCACCGATCTGCCTCCATCTCAAGGCAAGTCGGTGGTGTGGGTTGTAGTAGACCGCTTCAGTAAGATGTGCCACTTTGTGCCCCTCAAGAAACTACCTAATGCTAAGACGTTAGCTACCTTGTTTGTCAAACACATCCTGCGTCTCCATGGGGTTCCTGTCAATATTGTTTCTGACAGAGGGGTACAATTTGTTTCATTGTTTTGGAGAGCCTTCTGTAAAAAGTTGGAGATTGATCTGTCCTTCTCCTCGGCCTTCCATCCTGAAACTAATGGCCAAACCGAGAGGACTGATCAGTCTATAGAACAATATTTAAGGTGTTTTATCTCTGACTGTCAATATGATTGGGTCTCCTTCATTTCCCTCGCTGAATTTTCCCTTAATAACCGGGTCAGTAACTCGTCAGGGGTCTCCCCCTTTTTCTGTAATTTTGAGTTGAATCCACGGTTCTCCTCCGTTTCACCTGGTGGTTCCAACAATCCTAAGGTAGATGTCGTTCATCGGGAACTGTGCACAGTCTGGGCTCAGGTTCAGAACCTAGAGGCGTCCCAGAGCATACAAAAGACTCAGGCAGATAGAAGACGTTCTGCTAACCCCTTATTTGTGGTCGGGTGTGGCTGTCTTCTAAAAATTTGCGCCTTAAAGTCCCGTCCAAAAAGTTTGCTCCCCGGTATATAGGTACGTACAATTTCATTGAAGTCATTAACCCTGTCTCCTTCCGACTGGAGTTACCCCCGTCTTTTCGAATACACGATGTGTTTCATGCCTCCCTCCTGAAACGCTGCTCCCCGTCCTTGGCTCCCTCGAGGAAACCTTCGGTCCCTGTTCTCACCCCTGAAGGGGTAGAATTCAAGGTGGCCAAGATTGTGGACAGCAGGATGGTCCAAGGCTCTCTCCAGTACCTGGTCCATTGGAAAGGACACAGGCCTGAGGAGAGGACTTGGGTACCCGCCCGGGATGTTCACGCTGCAGTATTGCTCAGGAGGTTCCATCTTCGGTTCCCCAATAAGCCAGGGCCACCTAGAAAGGGTCCAGTGGCCCCTCATAAAAGGGGGGGTACTGTAAAGGATCTGCCAGACACAGCTTCTGTGTCGACGCCCGTGGTTAGTCAGTCTGCACCTGCTCCTAAGTCTGGTCGAGTGACCCCTCCTTCTACCAATCAGATTGGGAGGCTGAGGAGTGGGAGAGCCTATCACAGCCTGGCCAGACGGAGCTAGCTCCCGCCCTCTGTCTATTTATACCTTCACTTCCTGCTCCTCAGTGCCTGTGATTCTGTCTGTTCCCTGGCTCTGCTGCTGCTGCTGCTTGTACTTTTGTCCTCTGCTCCATATAGACCCTGGCTTACTGACTACTCTCCTGCTCTGCGTTTGGTACCTTGTACACTCCTGGTTTGACTCGGCTCATTCACTACTCTCCTGTTCTGCTTTTGGTACCTCGTACACTCCTGGTTTGACTCGGCTCGTTCACTACTCTTGTTGCTCACGGTGTTGCCGTGGGCAACTGCCCCTTTCCCCTAGCTTCTGTGTACCCTTGTCTGTTTGTCTGTCGTGCACATAGTGAGCGTAGGGACCGTCGCCCAGTTGTACGCCGTCGCCTAGGACGGGCCGTTGCAAGCAGGCAGGGACTGAGTGGCGGGTAGATTAGGGGCTCACCTGTCTGTCTCCCTACCCCGGCATTACAGGGAGTATATAGAAGAACACAATGATCTGTACAAGGACGTCATGATGGAGGAACACCGGCCCCTCACATCACCGGGTAAGAAGGATCTCTACAAGGACGTCATGATGGAGGACCACCAGAACTGCACATCACTGGGTAAGAAGGATCTCTACAAGGACGTCATGATGGAGGACCATCAAAACCGCACGTCACCGGGTAAGAGGGATCTGTACAAGGACGTTATGATGGAGGACCACCGGCCCCTCACATCACCGGGTAAGAAGGATCTCTACAAGGACGTCATGATGGAGGACCATCGGAACCGCACATCACCGGGTAAGAAGGATCTCTACAAGGACATCATGATGGAGGACCCCCAGAACCGCACATCACCGGGTAAGAAGGATCTCTACAAGGACATCATGATGGAGGACCACCAGAACCGCACATCACCGGGTAAGAGGAGAGTAATGTAGAGATAATTTTTGAAGGTCTCCTAGATACACCCATCACCTGATCATCACATTTAACAATGTATTTGTGTCCACAGATAGATCCAGTAAGAGAAATCCACCAAAAAGATGTCCTAGTCCTCCGTATTCCCAGGATTGTGCAGAGGAGGATCACAATGTCTCGCAGGATCTTCAGGTAGATGGGGCTTACGAAATACCAAAGTGGATCTAGTCTGTAGACAAGCTGTACCAATCTCTTACTACCTGTTCATTAAATACATCATTGGTTTGTGTTATTTTATATAATAAGTTAGGAGATAATGGGATGATTTGGGGTCAGTAGCTAGGCCTTAAAGAGTCTCTGTCACCACATTATAAGTGCCCTGTCTCTTACATAATGTGATCAGCGCTGTAATGTAGAGAACAGTGGTTTTTATTTTTAAAAACGATAATGTTTTAGCAAGTTATGAGAAATTTTAGATTTATGCTAATGACTTTCTTAATTCCCAACTGGGCGTTTTTTAACTTTTGACCAAGTGGGCGTTGTAAAGAGGAGTGTATGACGCTGACCAATCAGTGACCAATCAGCATCATGCACTTCTCTCCATTCATGTCCATTTGTACTCAGCACAGCGTGATCTCGCGAGATCACGCTGTGCTGTCACATACACCCACATTACCTTTACTGAAGTGTCTTCAGAGTGAATAGACATCACCTCCAGCCAGGACGCCATGTCTATTCACAATCCCGACACTTCGGTAAAGTTTGTATGGGACTTACTCATTGCACAGCGTGATCTCGCGAGATCGCTCTATGAACGACAGCGCAGTGAGATCACGCTTTGCAGCGATTAAGTCCCACATAAATTTTACCGAAGTGTTAGGATTGTGAATGGACATGGCGTCCTGGCTGGAGGTAACGTATATTCACTGTCAGGACACTGCAGTAATGTTAATGTGGGAGTATGTGACAGTACAAATGGGCATGAATGGAGAGAAGTGTATGATGCTGATTGGTCACTGATTGGTCAGCATCATACACTTCTCTGTACAACGCCCAGTTGGTCAAAAGGTAAAAACACGCCCATTTGTCTATTAAGAAACTAATTAGCATAAATCTAAAATTGCTCATAACTTGCTCAAAAATGATCGTTTTTCAAAATAAAAACCACTGCTGTTCTCTACATTACAGCGCCAATCACATTATGTAGGAGAGGGCACTTATAAACTGGTGACAGAGACTCTTTAAAAAATATATATATACTAAGGCATTTGATTACATTTTTTATTTTGTTGAGTCACTTTTTAATTCATGTGTTGGAACAGGGTGAAGATCTAAATGATATTAAAGTTGAAGTTAAGGAGGAAGATGAAGAGATGTATGTCGTGGGTGATCAGCAGTGTAAGGAGGAGGACATTCCCGTAGATATCTGCCCAGGTGCGTAATAACCACTGAATACATAGAATAGATATCATCCCTGTTCAGCACGCCCGCTGTGCAGGGAAATACTGAGACGGAGCAGGAGTGCTTTACAAGTCCAAATTTCTCCAGTTTGTCCTAACTGGAATAATTTTACTCAAAAACTTAGACGCCCAGTTGAACTATCTAAACAAAGCAACGCACTTTCCCCCTAAAGCTAGACTTTGTATTGACAGTTATATTTATGTAAGCTTTCTACTAAGGGCTTGGTGGCCAAGGCATTCGCGTAACATCTAGATTAGGCCCCTGTTCACTGCACTGTCACGGCTATGGGGTATGTGGACCCACTAGGCCGCTCAGACCGTAGCGGAGTAGCAGCTGGCCAAAGAACAGTCAATGAAAGTCTTTAGGACAAGATTAACTGGGTAGAAGATAGGCAGACGCTTGGCACAGATGACACTTGGCACTGAGGACCAACTTTACTTCAACACTAGACTTTGCACTGGAACAAACACAATTACGGGATACAGGAACACAGGATATAACTAAGGGAACATTTGCAATAACAAACATGGGAGGACACAACAACACTCAGGCAAGGAGGAAGAGGGCAGAATCCTGTTTATAGTTCTTGGTATGCTGGGATAGGATGGGGGTGATTTTCCTGGTGCGCGCACTGGCCCTACTCACAGCAGCAGCAGAGCACAGTATTGTGTGCCGGCATCTCAGAGGATGGAGACGCCGTCAAGAGCTCACAGGCCTGCGGCCGTTGGCGGGTAAGTAATGCCGGCGGTCCGCGACCATTACATTCACACTAGATTTAGTGGTCTAATTTTGACCTAGACATCGGGAAATGGTTCCGAAGTATACGTTAAACATATACGTCATTAAAGGGGTTCTCCCACGAGGGACATTTATGACATATCCACAGAATGTCATAAATGTCAGATAGATGCGGGTCCCACCTCTGGCTCCCAGATCTATCTAGAACGGGGCTCCCTAAACCCTGTTCTACCTCTTTGTGTTTCAGCAGATTTCCGGCCATGAAGGAGAAAACAACATAACTTGCTGAGCTACGCTGTTCCTGTAAGCCCAATAGAACTGAATAGTAGTTACGGAAACAGCGTAGCTCGCATGTTACGCACAAAAAGCTAGAACGGGGTTTAGGAGGCTCCGTTCTGGAAGTAGGTGCAGGTCCCAGAGGTGGGACCTGCATCTATCTGACATTGATGACATATCCTGTGGATATGTCATCAATGACCCTCGTGGGAAAACCCCTTTAAAATCTTTTGAAGACCCATGACGTGTGCATGTGTCGGATGCCATACAGTGACATCCGTCACCCATAGGTTACTATATTAAAAAATGTATAAGTTTAACGTCTATGATTTTTACTGGGAGCCTCGTGTGCATGGAGCATAATTGTTAAAAAAAAAAATTGTCACCGTATTCTGAGAGCCATAAGGCCTTAAAACTGTATAAAAGAAAAACGCCACGAAAAGCGCCCAAAAATGTAGCAATACGCTGTGGGTGAATGCAGCCTAAGTTTTTTTTATTTTTCTGTCAGTGGAGCGGAGTGAGGCTTGTTTTCTTCGAGGCGAGCTGTAGTTTTTACTGGTACCATGTTAAACTCTTTTTGTTCCATTTTTTGGGGGGAAGCGAGGTGACCAGAAAAATGCAATGATTTTGTCAATTTTTTTTTTTTCCTATGGCGTTCACCATGCGGAATATATGGCAATTATGTTAATGTGTTTTTTTTTTATGGAAAAATTTTGTTTTTTGTACTTAGTAAAAAAATGTGTACATTCAATTTTTTTTAAAAATGGTTGGATCGCTTACACAATAAACTGCAATACTATTGTATTGCAGTATATTGTGTTTTAAACTTCCTTTTAAAGGTTAACTAAACGTTCAACAATCTTCTGACATGTGAAAAAATTTGGGGTCCGAGCACTGAGACCCCCACCGATCGATAAAACGTAGCCGCAGAAGCTCTCATGTCAGCACTGAGCCGCTTGCTTTCTATTCGGCTTTTCTCGGAAAGCCGAGCAGTTGAAGTACGGACTCAATAGAAAGTCTATGAGTCCGTACTCCGATACATCGGCTTTCCGAGAAAAGCAGACCAGAAACTAAACGGCTCAGCGCTCACATGAGTGCTTTTGCTGCTTCGTTTTATCGATCGGTGGGGGTCTCAGTGCTCGGACCCCCACCGAGCAAAACTTCTGACCTTTTACTATGACATGTCAGAAGTTTGTGGAACGTTTAGTTACCCTTTAAGCCTTGTCTCAAAAACCGGAAGGATATACAGTGAAGGAAATAAGTATTTGATCCCTTGCTGATTTTGTAAGTTTGCCCACTGTCAAAGACATGAACAGTCTAGAATTTTTAGGCTAGGTTAATTTTACCAGTGAGAGATAGATTATAGAAAAAAAAAAAAAGAAAATCACATTGTCAAAATTATATATATTTATTTGCATTGTGCACAGAGAAATAAGACAGCTGTCTTTAATGCAGGCACCAAGTTGATAAGGAGCGTGTAACTGGTCTGGAGGAGGCTGAACTCTTAATGGTTGGTAGGGGATCAAATACTTATTTCTCTGTGCAAAATGCAAATAAATATATATATTTAGACTATGTAAATTTCAGGTTTTTTTTCAATATAATCTATGTCTCACTGGTAAAATTAACCTAGCCTAAAAATTCTAGACTGTTCATGTCTTTGACAGTGGGCAAACTTACAAAATCAGCAAAGGATCAAATACTTATTTCCTTCACTGTATTGTGTATAAAACAATTGGGGATGACGAAAATATGTAACAGCAACAAATATACCCATAATGGCAGGACTGGAGAGGATGTCCTGGATAATTATAGTAAACCATATATTGTATCATTACACATTGTATCTGTATTCGTAAGGATGGAGCAGCACATGGAAGAGTCTACGGAAAACTATGAGGGTCAAAAAGAGCCTTTACAATGGAAGGTATAGACCATTTTCAAGATGTAATATTATGGTTAGCCACCAGGAGTGGTATTAAGTTCCGCTAATGGCCCCGTATAGACCATTTACAGGTTGTAGGGATTTTACTTGACTACAGGATGTCACTGTGTTCTATTTTCTTTCTTTGTTACATGATAGTCTCTAATATTTCATTCATTCCCGATGGTCGTAGCTTCAACCATGTCTGGATTGGGCTCAAGGGGTGATTACATATCCAACTGCTCCTTTTGTAGAAAAAAAAGCCTACCCTCTCCTAAATGTGACAATCGGAGAACACATATCCACACCGATTGGTAACGGAGGGTGAAAACATAAAGAAAAGTTCCTGTATCACCTGCTGGGGCCACTGGAAGGCTGTGCAGGTGGAGAACTTAGCGTAACAGGCTGATTTTTATTCTGCAGTTGTGATGCAGGAGCTTAAACTCCTATTACACGGCCCGATCTGGACCATGAAAAGAAGCGCCGATCAATAATATAGCTTGGTGCTGGTTTGCTCCTTTCACAAGGAGAAACAATCGGTTATGTATGGGGACAAGCGCTCGTTACTCCGATAGTTCGTCCCTATAGATTTCTATCATGTGCTGCCAACAACGATAATATTTACTGCTGCATAAATGAGCAGATCAGCCGATCGTACATCGGCTGATCATTGTACGGTTCACACGGGCCAATGGTCGGGAACAATCGTTGATATGAGCGCTCGATTGCTCGATCATTGGCCCATGTGAAAGGGCCTTTTTCTTCATTATAATCCTTTGTTACCAAACAGGGAGGATATGTGATGATTTTGCTAAAATATTTTTAGGAGGACTTCTGCATTTGGCTCTGACTTTTAGCCATACACGGGAATTTTTATCCATTTTATTTTTATAAAACGACTTTGATAAAAAATTGTATGAAATCACCCATGAGTGTGGAGTGCTGGGTGGCATTTTCACAATGTGGCAGATTTCTACATTTGGAAAATGTATGGGTATGAGGGTATATGATTTTTTTAATTATTATTATTTTATATCTCAGGTTTTATTTGTGTTGTCTGTCAAAATTGTGAAAATGGTCCCGGCAGTAAAACGGCACGACATATAACAGTCATATCCTTGGTAGTGAATAGGTTAACTGCATATGTCCTGTTTTGTGTTTTGCATTACCAAGGGGTACAGAAACTTATAGATAACTGTTATGCCGTTATTTTTTTCTCAACAGACGATTGCAGCAAAGGAAATCTTTCATTGCCAGATTCCGAGTTGGAAGAAAAATATTACAGACCATATTCTCCAGGAGAAAACCCAATCACCCAAACGATTTATCGAGGAAATCACAGCCGAGATATGTTGTCTAATCCTTTTAACCAAGAACAACTTTCTCCTCATAGATCGGATATAATTACCGAACATGGAGGGTGTGAATTATTTCCTTGTTCTGAGTGCGGGAAATGTTTTACACAGGAAGCACATCTTCTTAATCATGAGAAGACACACACAGGAGTCAATGAGCCTCCATCTTCCGAATGTAGGAAATGTCTTACCCAGAACGGTGGTCTATGTAGTCATCTGATGATTCCTAAAGGCAAGAAGAAGTTTTCATGTTCACAGTGTGGGAAGTTTTTCGCCCGGAAATCATCCCTTGTCTGTCATCAGAGAAGTCACACAGGGGTGAAGCCTTTTTCATGTTCAGAATGTGGGAAATGTTTTACCCATAAAACAGATCTTGTTCACCATCAGAGAACTCACACAGGGGAGAGGCCGTTTTCATGCGCCGAATGTGGAAAATGTTTTATCTATAAATCAGTTCTTCGTGACCATCAGAGAATTCACACCGGGGAGAAACCATTTTCTTGTTTGGAATGTGGGAAATGTTTTATTAAGAAATCAGTTCTTGTTCAGCATCAGAGAATTCACACGGGGGAGAAGCCATACTCCTGTTCAGAATGTGGCAAATCTTTTACCATGAAATCAAATCTTGCTGGACATCAGAAAATTCACACGGGGGAGAAGCCGTTTTTATGTTCGGAATGTGGGAAATGTTTTTCCAATAAATCAGATCTTGTTAAACATCAGAGGTATCACACGGGGGAGAAACCATTTTCCTGTTTGGAATGTGGAAGATGTTTTGCCGATAAGTCAAGTCTTATTTCACATCAAAGGAGTCACATGGGGGAGAGGCCGTTTCCATGTTCGGAATGTGGGAAATCCTTTACCAAGAAATCAATTCTTGTTAAACATCAGAGATTACATACGGACTGCAGGCTATTTTCTTGTTCGGACTACGGGACAATCTTTACAGGGAAAACAGATTTTGTTAAACACCAGAGTACTCACACGGGGGAGAGACTATTTCCATGTTCCGAATGTGGCAAATGTTTCACCCGAAAATCAAACCTTGTCCATCATCAGAGAAGTCACACAGGGGTGAAGCCTTTTTCATGTTTAGAATGTGGGAAATGTTTTACCCATAAATCAGTTCTTGTTCACCATCAGAGAGGTCACACAGGGGAGAGGCCGTTTTCATGCGCCGAATGTGGAAAATGTTTTATCCATAAATCAGATCTTGGTAACCATCAGAGAATTCACACCGGGGAGAAACCATTTTCTTGTTTGGACTGTGGGAAATGTTTTACCCAGAAATCAGTTCTTGTTCAGCATCAGAGAATTCACACGGGGGAGAAGCCATACTCCTGTTCAGAATGTGGCAAATCTTTTACCATGAAATCAAGTCTTGCTGGACATCAGAAAATTCACACGGGGGAGAAGCCGTTTTTATGTTCGGAATGTGGGAAATGTTTTTCCAATAAATCAGATCTTGTTAAACATCAGAGGTTTCACACGGGGGAGAAACCATTTTCCTGTTTGGAATGTGGAAGATGTTTTGCCCATAAGTCAACTCTTATTTCACATCAAAGGAGTCACACGGGCGAGAGGCCGTTTCCATGTTCGGAATGTGGGAAATCCTTTACCAAGAAATCAATTCTTGTTAAACATCAGAGATTACATACGGACTGCAGGCAATTTTCTTGTTCGGACTGCGGGACAATCTTTACAGGGAAAACAGATTTTGTTAAACACCAGAGTACTCACACAAGGGAGAGACTATTTCCATGTTCCGAATGTGGCAAATGTTTCACCCGAAAATCAGTCCTTGTAGAACATCAGAAAATTCACACAGGGGAGAGGCCGTTTTCATGCGCCGATTGTGGAAAATGTTTTATCCAAAAATCAAATCTTGGTGACCATCAGAGAATTCACACCGGGGAGAAACCATTTTCTTGTTTGGAATGTGGGAAATGTTTTAATACGAAATCAAGTTTAGCTCGACATCAGAAAATTCACACGGGGGAGAAGCCATTTTCGTGTTCAGTTTGCGGGAACTGTTTTACCCTGAAATCCTATCTTATTAGACATCAGAGAATTCACACCGGGGAGAAACCATTTTCATGTTCCGAATGTGGCAAAGAATTCACAGAGAAAGCAGGTCTCGTTGTACATCTAAAGGTTCACACGGGGGAGAAGCCGTTTACAAGTTCAGATTTTGAGAAATGCTTTACCGAGAAACCAGATCTAATTGACCATCAAGAAATTCGGATAGAGGAGAAGCCGTTTTTTGACCACATTGTGGGGGATATAAGTGCAGATCAGGTCTTTTTCCCACCCCAGATCTTTAACCGTGAAGACTGTTGACATCTCTGTTGACTCATATTGTTCCAGCAGTGGATTTTTTTTTCTTTTCTTTTTGTATTATGTTTATGAAGATGTTTCCGATGAACCTTGGATGATGTTTCGATTATGTAATCATGTCATGCAAGATATAATTTAAAAATGAATCTGAAACTATGAGGCGGAATGGAGATAACCATGTCAATTTTTGTATATAAAGGAATGTTGTTGGTACACTAAATGTGAATCTGTAATTGTGTATGATCATCTACTCACAATATAAAACAGCTGTAGAAGAAGACAAGGTATATACATAATAGGGGAATTAGGGTACGTCTACACGCAGTAGAAAATCATACATCTGTATGTAGTTGTTTTTGCAGCATTCGCATGGATATATGAATTGGACAGTCGCAGAAATCTCTGCAACAAATCCGCCACGTGTAAACATACTTTTATATATTTTGGGTGGAGTTGTTTTAACTTTCTGGCTATGGTGTGATCAAATGATCCTTGACATGATTTATGATTGGAAGTGTAATGGCTATGAACCTATAAAAGAACATTGCAGGATACCTTCAATTCTACTACCACGGTTGAGCTTCTAACCTAGTGATCAGAAGAGGTCTGAGACAACGGGTCCTTGATCGGCCCAAGTTTGCTCCTTTTACAAGGAGCTATGTATGGGAGCGATTACTCATCTTTATATATTTACACAAGGAGATTTGCTGTCGACAACAATAAGTTTTTTGGCTGCGTAAATAATACAATCAGTCGAGGAGCGAGCGTTTGCTTGTACATGGGCTGATCGAAACAGGGCAATCATCGGGAAGGAGTGTTCTGTGTAAAAGGGCCTAAACGTGGCAGATTTGTTGCAGAAAATTTGGCAACACATCTTCGTGTGAATTTACCGAAATTATCAATCCATGGACATGAGAACAAACGCTTAGGCCCCATGTACACAAGCGTGTTCAATCCGTGATATATGGTCCGCATGTCGGCCGTATTTCCCGGACCGAACACGGTGCAGGGAGCCGGGCTCCTAGCATCATAGTTATGTACGATGCCAGAAGTCCAGCCTCCCCGCGGAGCTACTGATTACAGTACTGGACAGTTTTCCTGCAGCGAGGCAGGGACTCCGAGTGTCATAGATAAATATGATTCGAGGAACCCGGCTCCCTGCACTGTGTTCGGTCCGGGTAACGACATGCGGACCGTATATCATGGACCGAACTCGGTCGTGTGCATGGGGCCTTAAAAAGGCTCTGTCACCAGATTCTCAAATCCCTATCTCCTATTGCATGTGATCGGCGCTGCAATGTAGATAACAGTAACGTTTTTGTTTTTTTTAAAACGTTCATTTTTGGCCAAGTTATGAGCTATTTTATATATATATATGCAAATGAGCTTTGAAATGAAAAAAAAAAAAACGCCCAGTTGTCCGTTATGTCCAACTGGGCGTGTATTGTATTTTTAACTGGGCGTGTTTACGTGTATGACGCTGACCAATCAGTGACCAGTCAGCGTCATACAGTCCTCTCCATTCATTTACACAGCAGCGATCTGCAGCCACATACACAGAGATTAACGTTAATCAAGTGTCCTGATAATGAATACACATGACCTCCAGCCTGAACGTCATGTGTATTCAGAATCCTGACACTTCTGACTCTTTTCTTTGAGATTTCCAGCAAGGGAAAAGATTCAGAAGTGTCAGGATTCTGAATACACATGACGTCCAGGCTGGATTTCATGTGTATTCATTATCAGGACACTTGTGTATGTGACTGCACATCATTCTAGTAAGAACACTATGTGCTGTGTAAATGATTGGAGAGGAGTGTATGATGCTGACTGGTCACTGATTGGTCAGCGTCATACACGTAAACACGCCCAGTTAAAAACACAATACACGCCCAGTTGGACTTAACGGAAAAAAAACGCCCAATTGTCCATTTCAAAGCACATTTGCATATATATAAAATAGCTCATTTGCAAAGACAGACACGGGTAGGTACAAACAACGCTCAGGCAATGAAGGAAGAGGCAGGGCCCTTCTTATAGTCCAGGGTGATCTGGGAGCAATCAGCTAAGTCTCACACATGTGTGCGCTCTGGCTCTAATTCTGCAACGTGTCCATTTATGCTGCGTTTTAGTTGATTTTCGGTTGTGGGTTTTCTCCATAGAATTCAATGGGGATGCAAAACCCGCAACAGAAAGCCTAGTGTTGGGACTTTTGCGGCGTATTCGCAATTATGGGAAAGAAAAAAAAAAAACAGAAGTCTGTGTTTCTTCGTCCAGTCCAGCCTCCTGGGATGACGTTGCATCATATGTGAAAGCTGCAGCCTATCACAGGTTGTAGCGGCGGTCACATGGGCTGCAGTGTAATCCAGGAACGCCAGACCGGACTGACACGTCGCCATAACAACAGCCTAGGTAAGTATGAGCGTTTTTTACCGCGGCTTTCCGCAGCGAAAGATCTGTCCGAAAATACCCACAACATGGCGCGGTTTTTTCAGACGGAATGTAGTGCAGGTTCCTGGTCAGACACGCTGCAGTTTTTACGCAGCGTGTCGACTTGTGGGAAACCGACCTAATAGGAGTATAACGATGTAGGTAACGCCGATCCTGGCCTAATAGGAGTGTAACGATGTAGGTAACGCCTATCCCGGCCTAATAGGAGTGTAACGATGTAGGTAACGCCAATCCCGGCCTAATAGGAGTGTAACGATGTAGGTAACGCCGATCCCGGCCTAATAGGAGTGTAACGATGTAGGTAACGCCGCTCCCGGCCTAATAGGAGTGTAACGATGTAGGTAACGCCGATCCCAGCCTAATAGGAGTGTAACGATGTAGGTAACGCAGATCCCGGCCTAATAGGAGTGTAACGATGTAGGTAACGCCAATCCCGGCCTAATAGGAGTATAACGATGTAGGTAACGCCGATCCCGGCCTAATAGGAGTGTAACGATGTAGGTAACGCCGATCCCGGCCTGATAGGAGTGTAACAATGTAGGTAACGCAGATCCCGGCCTAATAGGAGTGTAACGATGTAGGTAACGCCGATTCCGGCCTAATAGGAGTGTAACGATGTAGGTAACGCCGATCCCGGCCTAATAGGAGTGTAACGATGTAGGTAACGCAGATCCCGGCCTAATAGGAGTGTAACCATATAGGTAACGCAGATCCCGGCCTAATAGGAGTATAACGATGTAGGTAACGCCGATCCCGGCCTAATAGGAGTATAACGATGTAGGTAACGCAGATCCCGGCCTAATAGGAGTGTAACGATGTAGGTAACGCCAATCCCGGCCTAATAGGAGTATAATGATGTAGGTAACGCCGATCCCGGCCTAATAGGAGTGTAACGATGTAGGTAACGCCGATCCCGGCCTGATAGGAGTGTAACGATGTAGGTAACGCAGATCCCGGCCTGATAGGAGTGTAACGATGTAGGTAACGCCGATCCCGGCCTAATAGGAGTGTAACGATGTAGGTAACGCCGATCCCGGCCTAATAGGAGTGTAACGATGTAGGTAACGCAGATCCCGGCCTAATAGGAGTGTAACCATATAGGTAACGCAGATCCCGGCCTAATAGGAGTATAACGATGTAGGTAACGCCGATCCCGGCCTAATAGGAGTATAACGATGTAGGTAACGCAGATCCCGGCCTAATAGGAGTATAACGATGTAGGTAACGCCGATCCCGGCCTAATAGGAGTGTAACGATGTAGGTAACTCCGATCCCGGCCTAATAGGAGTGTAACGATGTAGGTAACGCCGATCCCGGCCTAATAAGAGTGTAACGATGTAGGTAACGCCAATCCCGGCCTAATAGGAGTATAACGATGTAGGTAACGCCGATCCCGGCCTAATAGGAGTGTAACGATGTAGGTAACGCCGATCCCGGCCTGATAGGAGTGTAACAATGTAGGTAACGCAGATCCCGGCCTAATAGGAGTGTAACGATGTAGGTAACGCCGATCCCGGCCTAATAGGAGTGTAACGATGTACGTAACGCAGATCCCGGCCTAATAGGAGTGTAACCATATAGGTAACGCAGATCCCGGCCTAATAGGAGTATAACGATGTAGGTAACGCCGATCCCGGCCTAATAGGAGTATAACGATGTAGGTAACGCAGATCCCGGCCTAATAGGAGTATAACGATGTAGGTAACGCCGATCCCGGCCTAATAGGAGTGTAACGATGTATGTAACGCCGATCCCGGCCTAATAGGCGTGTAACGATGTAGGTAACGCCGATCCCGGCCTAATAGGAGTGTAACGATGTAGGTAACGCCGATCCTGGCCTAATAGGAGTGTAACGATGTAGGTAACGCCGCTCCCGGCCTAATAGGAGTGTAACGATGTAGGTAACGCCGATCCCGGCCTAATAGGAGTGTAACGATGTAGGTAACGCCGATCCCGGCCTAATAGGCGTGTAACGATGTAGGTAACGCCGATCCCGGCCTAATAGGCGTGTAACGATGTAGGTAACGCCGATCCCGGCCTAATAGGCGTGTAACGATGTAGGTAACGCCGATCCCGGCCTAATAGGAGTGTAACGATGTAGGTAACGCCGATCCCAGCCTAATAGGCGTGTAACGATGTAGGTAACTCCGATCCCGGCCTAATAGGAGTGTAACGATGTAGGTAACGCCGATCCCGGCCTAATAGGCGTGTAACGATGTAGGTAACGCCGATCCCGGCCTAATAGGCGTGTAACGATGTAGGTAACGCCGATCCCGGCCTAATAGGCGTGTAACGATGTAGGTAACGCCGATCCCGGCCTAATAGGCGTGTAACGATGTAGGTAACGCCGATCCCGGCCTAATAGGAGTGTAACGATGTAGGTAACGCAGATCCCGGCCTAATAGGAGTGTAACCATATAGGTAACGCAGATCCCGTCCTAATAGGAGTATAACGATGTAGGTAACGCCGATCCCGGCCTAATAGGAGTATAACGATGTAGGTAACGCAGATCCCGGCCTAATAGGAGTATAACGATGTAGGTAACGCCGATCCCGGCCTAATAGGAGTGTAACGATGTAGGTAACTCCGATCCCGGCCTAATATGAGTGTAACGATGTAGGTAACGCCGATCCCGGCCTAATAAGAGTGTAACGATGTAGGTAACGCCGATCCCGGCCTAATAGGCGTGTAACGATGTAGGTAACGCCGATCCCGGCCTAATAGGCGTGTAACGATGTAGGTAACGCCGATCCCGGCCTAATAGGCGTGTAACGATGTAGGTAACGCCGATCCCGGCCTAATAGGCGTGTAACGATGTAGGTAACGCCGATCCCGGCCTAATAGGAGTGTAACGATGTAGGTAACGCAGATCCCGGCCTAATAGGAGTGTAACCATATAGGTAACGCAGATCCCGTCCTAATAGGAGTATAACGATGTAGGTAACGCCGATCCCGGCCTAATAGGAGTATAACGATGTAGGTAACGCAGATCCCGGCCTAATAGGAGTATAACGATGTAGGTAACGCCGATCCCGGCCTAATAGGAGTGTAACGATGTAGGTAACTCCGATCCCGGCCTAATAGGAGTGTAACGATGTAGGTAACGCCGATCCCGGCCTAATAAGAGTGTAACGATGTAGGTAACGCCGATCCTGGCCTAATAGGCGTGTAACGATGTAGGTAACGCCGATCCCGGCCTAATAGGCGTGTAACGATGTAGGTAACGCCGATCCCGGCCTAATAGGCGTGTAACGATGTAGGTAACGCCGATCCCGGCCTAATAGGAGTGTAACGATGTAGGTAACGCCGATCCTGGCCTAATAGGAGTGTAACGATGTAGGTAACGCCGCTCCCGGCCTAATAGGAGTGTAACGATGTAGGTAACGCCGATCCCGGCCTAATAGGAGTGTAACGATGTAGGTAACTCCGATCCCGGCCTAATAGGAGTGTAACGATGTAGGTAACGCCGATCCCGGCCTAATAGGCGTGTAACGATGTAGGTAACGCCGATCCCGGCCTAATAGGCGTGTAACGATGTAGGTAACGCCGATCCCGGCCTAATAGGAGTGTAACGATGTAGGTAACGCAGATCCCGGCCTAATAGGAGTGTAACCATATAGGGAACGCAGATCCCGTCCTAATAGGAGTATAACGATGTAGGTAACGCCGATCCCGGCCTAATAGGAGTATAACGATGTAGGTAACGCAGATCCCGGCCTAATAGGAGTATAACGATGTAGGTAACGCCGATCCCGGCCTAATAGGAGTGTAACGATGTAGGTAACTCCGATCCCGGCCTAATAGGAGTGTAACGATGTAGGTAACGCCGATCCCGGCCTAATAAGAGTGTAACGATGTAGGTAACGCCGATCCCGGCCTAATAGGCGTGTAACGATGTAGGTAACGCCGATCCCGGCCTAATAGGCGTGTAACGATGTAGGTAACGCCGATCCCGGCCTAATAGGCGTGTAACGATGTAGGTAACGCCGATCCCGGCCTAATAGGAGTGTAACGATGTAGGTAACGCCGATCCCGGCCTAATAGGAGTGTAACGATGTAGGTAACGCCGCTCCCGGTCTAATAGGAGTGTAACGATGTAGGTAACGCCGATCCCGGCCTAATAGGAGTGTAACGATGTAGGTAACTCCGATCCCGGCCTAATAGGAGTGTAACGATGTAGGTAACTCCGATCCCGGCCTAATAGGAGTGTAACGATGTAGGTAACGCCGATCCCGGCCTAATAAGAGTGTAACGATGTAGGTAACGCCGATCCCGGCCTGATAGGAGTGTAACGATGTAGGTAACTCCGATCCCGGCCTAATAGGAGTGTAACGATGTAGGTAACTCCGATCCCGGCCTAATAGGCGTGTAACGATGTAGGTAACGCCGATCCCGGCCTAATAGGAGTGTAACGATGTAGGTAACGCCGATCCCGGCCTGATAGGAGTGTAACGATGTAGGTAACGCCGATCCCGGCCTGATAGGAGTGTAACGATGTAGGTAACGCCGATCCCGGCCTGATAGGAGTGTAACGATGTAGGTAACGCAGATCCCGGCCTAATAGGAGTGTAACCATATAGGTAACGCAGATCCCGGCCTAATAGGAGTATAACGATGTAGGTAACGCCGATCCCGGCCTAATAGGAGTATAACGATGTAGGTAACGCAGATCCCGGCCTAATAGGAGTATAACGATGTAGGTAACGCCGATCCCGGCCTAATAGGAGTGTAACGATGTAGGTAACTCCGATCCCGGCCTAATAGGAGTGTAACGATGTAGGTAACGCCGATCCCGGCCTAATAAGAGTGTAACGATGTAGGTAACGCCAATCCCGGCCTAATAGGAGTATAACGATGTAGGTAACGCCGATCCCGGCCTAATAGGAGTGTAACGATGTAGGTAACGCCGATCCCGGCCTGATAGGAGTGTAACAATGTAGGTAACGCAGATCCCGGCCTAATAGGAGTGTAACGATGTAGGTAACGCCGATCCCGGCCTAATAGGAGTGTAACAATGTAGGTAACGCCGATCCCGGCCTAATAGGAGTGTAACGATGTACGTAACGCAGATCCCGGCCTAATAGGAGTGTAACCATATAGGTAACGCAGATCCCGGCCTAATAGGAGTATAACGATGTAGGTAACGCCGATCCCGGCCTAATAGGAGTATAACGATGTAGGTAACGCAGATCCCGGCCTAATAGGAGTATAACGATGTAGGTAACGCCGATCCCGGCCTAATAGGAGTGTAACGATGTAGGTAACTCCGATCCCGGCCTAATAGGAGTGTAACGATGTAGGTAACGCCGATCCCGGCCTAATAAGAGTGTAACGATGTAGGTAACGCCGATCCCGGCCTAATAGGCGTGTAACGATGTAGGTAACGCCGATCCCGGCCTAATAGGCGTGTAACGATGTAGGTAACGCCGATCCCGGCCTAATAGGCGTGTAACGATGTAGGTAACGCCGATCCCGGCCTAATAGGAGTGTAACGATGTAGGTAACGCCGATCCTGGCCTAATAGGAGTGTAACGATGTAGGTAACGCCGCTCCCGGCCTAATAGGAGTGTAACGATGTAGGTAACGCCGATCCCGGCCTAATAGGAGTGTAACGATGTAGGTAACGCCGATCCCGGCCTAATAGGCGTGTAAAGATGTAGGTAACGCCGATCCCGGCCTAATAGGCGTGTAACGATGTAGGTAACGCCGATCCCGGCCTAATAGGCGTGTAACGATGTAGGTAACGCCGATCCCGGCCTAATAGGAGTGTAACGATGTAGGTAACGCCGATCCCAGCCTAATAGGCGTGTAACGATGTAGGTAACTCCGATCCCGGCCTAATAGGAGTGTAACGATGTAGGTAACGCCGATCCCGGCCTAATAGGCGTGTAACGATGTAGGTAACGCCGATCCCGGCCTAATAGGCGTGTAACGATGTAGGTAACGCCGATCCCGGCCTAATAGGCGTGTAACGATGTAGGTAACGCCGATCCCGGCCTAATAGGCGTGTAACGATGTAGGTAACGCCGATCCCGGCCTAATAGGAGTGTAACGATGTAGGTAACGCAGATCCCGGCCTAATAGGAGTGTAACCATATAGGTAACGCAGATCCCGTCCTAATAGGAGTATAACGATGTAGGTAACGCCGATCCCGGCCTAATAGGAGTATAACGATGTAGGTAACGCAGATCCCGGCCTAATAGGAGTATAACGATGTAGGTAACGCCGATCCCGGCCTAATAGGAGTGTAACGATGTAGGTAACTCCGATCCCGGCCTAATATGAGTGTAACGATGTAGGTAACGCCGATCCCGGCCTAATAAGAGTGTAACGATGTAGGTAACGCCGATCCCGGCCTAATAGGCGTGTAACGATGTAGGTAACGCCGATCCCGGCCTAATAGGCGTGTAACGATGTAGGTAACGCCGATCCCGGCCTAATAGGCGTGTAACGATGTAGGTAACGCCGATCCCGGCCTAATAGGCGTGTAACGATGTAGGTAACGCCGATCCCGGCCTAATAGGAGTGTAACGATGTAGGTAACGCAGATCCCGGCCTAATAGGAGTGTAACCATATAGGTAACGCAGATCCCGTCCTAATAGGAGTATAACGATGTAGGTAACGCCGATCCCGGCCTAATAGGAGTATAACGATGTAGGTAACGCAGATCCCGGCCTAATAGGAGTATAACGATGTAGGTAACGCCGATCCCGGCCTAATAGGAGTGTAACGATGTAGGTAACTCCGATCCCGGCCTAATAGGAGTGTAACGATGTAGGTAACGCCGATCCCGGCCTAATAAGAGTGTAACGATGTAGGTAACGCCGATCCCGGCCTAATAGGCGTGTAACGATGTAGGTAACGCCGATCCCGGCCTAATAGGCGTGTAACGATGTAGGTAACGCCGATCCCGGCCTAATAGGCGTGTAACGATGTAGGTAACGCCGATCCCGGCCTAATAGGAGTGTAACGATGTAGGTAACGCCGATCCCGGCCTAATAGGAGTGTAACGATGTAGGTAACGCCGCTCCCGGCCTAATAGGAGTGTAACGATGTAGGTAACGCCGATCCCGGCCTAATAGGAGTGTAACGATGTAGGTAACTCCGATCCCGGCCTAATAGGAGTGTAACGATGTAGGTAACGCCGATCCCGGCCTAATAGGCGTGTAACGATGTAGGTAACGCCGATCCCGGCCTAATAGGCGTGTAACGATGTAGGTAACGCCGATCCCGGCCTAATAGGAGTGTAACGATGTAGGTAACGCAGATCCCGGCCTAATAGGAGTGTAACCATATAGGGAACGCAGATCCCGTCCTAATAGGAGTATAACGATGTAGGTAACGCCGATCCCGGCCTAATAGGAGTATAACGATGTAGGTAACGCAGATCCCGGCCTAATAGGAGTATAACGATGTAGGTAACGCCGATCCCGGCCTAATAGGAGTGTAACGATGTAGGTAACTCCGATCCCGGCCTAATAGGAGTGTAACGATGTAGGTAACGCCGATCCCGGCCTAATAAGAGTGTAACGATGTAGGTAACGCCGATCCCGGCCTAATAGGCGTGTAACGATGTAGGTAACGCCGATCCCGGCCTAATAGGCGTGTAACGATGTAGGTAACGCCGATCCCGGCCTAATAGGCGTGTAACGATGTAGGTAACGCCGATCCCGGCCTAATAGGAGTGTAACGATGTAGGTAACGCCGATCCCGGCCTAATAGGAGTGTAACGATGTAGGTAACGCCGCTCCCGGCCTAATAGGAGTGTAACGATGTAGGTAACGCCGATCCCGGCCTAATAGGAGTGTAACGATGTAGGTAACTCCGATCCCGGCCTAATAGGAGTGTAACGATGTAGGTAACGCCGATCCCGGCCTAATAAGAGTGTAACGATGTAGGTAACGCCGATCCCGGCCTAATAGGCGTGTAATGATGTAGGTAACGCCGATCCCGGCCTAATAGGCGTGTAACGATGTAGGTAACGCCGATCCCGGCCTAATAGGAGTGTAACGATGTAGGTAACGCCGATCCCGGCCTAATAGGAGTGTAACGATGTAGGTAACGCCGCTCCCGGCCTAATAGGAGTGTAACGATGTAGGTAACGCCGATCCCGGCCTAATAGGAGTGTAACGATGTAGGTAACTCCGATCCCGGCCTAATAGGAGTGTAACGATGTAGGTAACGCCGATCCCGGCCTAATAGGCGTGTAACGATGTAGGTAACGCCGATCCCGGCCTAATAAGAGTGTAACGATGTAGGTAACGCCGATCCCGGCCTAATAGGCGTGTAATGATGTAGGTAACGCCGATCCCGGCCTAATAGGCGTGTAACGATGTAGGTAACGCCGATCCCGGCCTAATAAGAGTGTAACGATGTAGGTAACGCCGATCCCGGCCTAATAGGCGTGTAATGATGTAGGTAACGCCGATCCCGGCCTAATAGGCGTGTAACGATGTAGGTAACGCCGATCCCGGCCTAATAGGAGTGTAACGATGTAGGTAACGCCGATCCCGGCCTAATAGGAGTGTAACGATGTAGGTAACGCCGCTCCCGGCCTAATAGGAGTGTAACGATGTAGGTAACGCCGATCCCGGCCTAATAGGAGTGTAACGATGTAGGTAACTCCGATCCCGGCCTAATAGGAGTGTAACGATGTAGGTAACGCCGATCCCGGCCTAATAGGCGTGTAACGATGTAGGTAACGCCGATCCCGGCCTAATAAGAGTGTAACGATGTAGGTAACGCCGATCCCGGCCTAATAGGCGTGTAATGATGTAGGTAACGCCGATCCCGGCCTAATAGGCGTGTAACGATGTAGGTAACGCCGATCCCGGCCTAATAAGAGTGTAACGATGTAGGTAACGCCGATCCCGGCCTAATAGGCGTGTAATGATGTAGGTAACGCCGATCCCGGCCTAATAGGCGTGTAACGATGTAGGTAACGCCGATCCCGGCCTAATAGGAGTGTAACGATGTAGGTAACGCCGATCCCGGCCTAATAGGAGTGTAACGATGTAGGTAACGCCGCTCCCGGCCTAATAGGAGTGTAACGATGTAGGTAACGCCGATCCCGGCCTAATAGGAGTGTAACGATGTAGGTAACTCCGATCCCGGCCTAATAGGAGTGTAACGATGTAGGTAACGCCGATCCCGGCCTAATAGGCGTGTAACGATGTAGGTAACGCCGATCCCGGCCTAATAGGCATGTAACGATGTAGGTAACGCCGATCCCGGCCTAATAGGAGTGTAACGATGTAGGTAACGCAGATCCCGGCCTAATAGGAGTGTAACCATATAGGTAACGCAGATCCCGTCCTAATAGGAGTATAACGATGTAGGTAACGCCGATCCCGGCCTAATAGGAGTATAACGATGTAGGTAACGCAGATCCCGGCCTAATAGGAGTATAACGATGTAGGTAACGCCGATCCCGGCCTAATAGGAGTGTAACGATGTAGGTAACTCCGATCCCGGCCTAATAGGAGTGTAACGATGTAGGTAACGCCGATCCCGGCCTAATAAGAGTGTAACGATGTAGGTAACGCCGATCCCGGCCTAATAGGCGTGTAACGATGTAGGTAACGCCGATCCCGGCCTAATAGGCGTGTAACGATGTAGGTAACGCCGATCCCGGCCTAATAGGAGTGTAACGATGTAGGTAACGCAGATCCCGGCCTAATAGGAGTGTAACCATATAGGTAACGCAGATCCCGTCCTAATAGGAGTATAACGATGTAGGTAACGCCGATCCCGGCCTAATAGGAGTATAACGATGTAGGTAACGCAGATCCCGGCCTAATAGGAGTATAACGATGTAGGTAACGCCGATCCCGGCCTAATAGGAGTGTAACGATGTAGGTAACTCCGATCCCGGCCTAATAGGAGTGTAACGATGTAGGTAACGCCGATCCCGGCCTAATAAGAGTGTAACGATGTAGGTAACGCCGATCCCGGCCTAATAGGCGTGTAACGATGTAGGTAACGCCGATCCCGGCCTAATAGGCGTGTAACGATGTAGGTAACGCCGATCCCGGCCTAATAGGCGTGTAACGATGTAGGTAACGCCGATCCCGGCCTAATAGGAGTGTAACGATGTAGGTAACGCCGATCCTGGCCTAATAGGAGTGTAACGATGTAGGTAACGCCGCTCCCGGCCTAATAGGAGTGTAACGATGTAGGTAACGCCGATCCCGGCCTAATAGGAGTGTAACGATGTAGGTAACTCCGATCCCGGCCTAATAGGAGTGTAACGATGTAGGTAACGCCGATCCCGGCCTAATAGGAGTGTAACGATGTAGGTAACGCCGATCCCGGCCTAATAGGAGTGTAACGATGTAGGTAACGCAGATCCCGGCCTAATAGGAGTGTAACCATATAGGGAACGCAGATCCCGTCCTAATAGGAGTATAACGATGTAGGTAACGCCGATCCCGGCCTAATAGGAGTATAACGATGTAGGTAACGCAGATCCCGGCCTAATAGGAGTATAACGATGTAGGTAACGCCGATCCCGGCCTAATAGGAGTGTAACGATGTAGGTAACTCCGATCCCGGCCTAATAGGAGTGTAACGATGTAGGTAACGCCGATCCCGGCCTAATAAGAGTGTAACGATGTAGGTAACGCCGATCCCGGCCTAATAGGCGTGTAACGATGTAGGTAACGCCGATCCCGGCCTAATAGGCGTGTAACGATGTAGGTAACGCCGATCCCGGCCTAATAGGCGTGTAACGATGTAGGTAACGCCGATCCCGGCCTAATAGGAGTGTAACGATGTAGGTAACGCCGATCCCGGCCTAATAGGAGTGTAACGATGTAGGTAACGCCGCTCCCGGCCTAATAGGAGTGTAACGATGTAGGTAACGCCGATCCCGGCCTAATAGGAGTGTAACGATGTAGGTAACTCCGATCCCGGCCTAATAGGAGTGTAACGATGTAGGTAACGCCGATCCCGGCCTAATAAGAGTGTAACGATGTAGGTAACGCCGATCCCGGCCTAATAAGAGTGTAACGATGTAGGTAACGCCGATCCCGGCCTAATAGGCGTGTAACGATGTAGGTAACGCCGATCCCGGCCTAATAGGCGTGTAACGATGTAGGTAACGCCGATCCCGGCCTAATAGGAGTGTAACGATGTAGGTAACGCCGATCCCGGCCTAATAGGAGTGTAACGATGTAGGTAACGCCGCTCCCGGCCTAATAGGAGTGTAACGATGTAGGTAACGCCGATCCCGGCCTAATAGGAGTGTAACGATGTAGGTAACTCCGATCCCGGCCTAATAGGAGTGTAACGATGTAGGTAACGCCGATCCCGGCCTAATAGGCGTGTAACGATGTAGGTAACGCCGATCCCGGCCTAATAGGCATGTAACGATGTAGGTAACGCCGATCCCGGCCTAATAGGAGTGTAACGATGTAGGTAACGCAGATCCCGGCCTAATAGGAGTGTAACCATATAGGTAACGCAGATCCCGTCCTAATAGGAGTATAACGATGTAGGTAACGCCGATCCCGGCCTAATAGGAGTATAACGATGTAGGTAACGCAGATCCCGGCCTAATAGGAGTATAACGATGTA
>NW_027462660.1:0-26904 GCF_050947455.1 Rhinoderma darwinii
GACTTACGGTTCAAGAATTAGCTTTAGAAACATTTGCCTTAGGAACATGCAGAGAAGTCCAAGATAGTGTTTTTTAGACTGGCTGCCACGAGCTGAATCGAATGCAGCCAAGAGCGAGCGTCTGTGACTTACGGTTCAGGAGTTATTCACAGAAACATGGTTCTGAACATGCTGCCAATTGCTCGCCTGGGAAACATGCAGAGAAGTCCAAGATAGTGTTTTTTAGACTGGCTGCCACGAGCTGAATCGAATGCAGCCAAGAGCGAGCGTCTAGGACTTACGGTTCAGGAGTTATTCACAGAAACATGGTTCTGAACATGCTGCCAATTTCTCGCCTGGGAAACATGCAGAGAAGTCCAAGATAGTGTTTTTTAGACTGGCTGCCACGAGCTGAATCGAATGCAGCCAAGAGCGAGCGTCTAGGACTTACGGTTCAGGAGTTATTCACAGAAACATGGTTCTTTTACTGCCAGCCGCGAAAGCGAAAATAACCAAGATCGAGCGTCTAGGATTTACTTGTCAATAACTCGCCTGGGAAACATCCAGAGAAGTCAAACACAGTGCTCCTATACTAATTGCCAGGCGCTGAGACGAATGCCGCCAAGATCGAGCGTCTAGGACTTACGGTTCAGGAGTTATTCACAGAAACATGGTTCTGAACATGCTGCCAATTTCTCGCCTGGGAAACATGCAGAGAAGTCCAAGATAGTGTTTTTTAGACTGGCTGCCACGAGCTGAATCGAATTCAGCCAAGAGCGAGCGTCTAGGACTTACGGTTCAGGAGTTATTCACAGAAACATGGTTCTGAACATGCTGCCAATTTCTCGCCTGGGAAACATGCAGAGAAGTCCAAGATAGTGTTTTTTAGACTGGCTGCCACGAGCTGAATCGAATGCAGCCAAGAGCGAGCGTCTAGGACTTACGGTTCAGGAGTTATTCACAGAAACATGGTTCTTTTACTGCCAGCCGCGAAAGCGAAAATAACCAAGATCGAGCGTCTAGGATTTACTTGTCAATAACTCGCCTGGGAAACATCCAGAGAAGTCAAACACAGTGCTCCTATACTAATTGCCAGGCGCTGAGACGAATGCCGCCAAGATCGAGCGTCTAGGACTTACGGTTCAAGAATTAGCTTTAGAAACATTTGCCTTAGGAACATGCAGAGAAGTCCAAGATAGTGTTTTTTAGACTGGCTGCCACGAGCTGAATCGAAAGCAGCCAAGAGCGAGCGTCTGTGACTTACGGTTCAGGAGTTATTCACAGAAACATGGTTCTGAACATGCTGCCAATTGCTCGCCTGGGAAACATGCAGAGAAGTCCAAGATAGTGTTTTTTAGACTGGCTGCCACGAGCTGAATCGAATGCAGCCAAGAGCGAGCGTCTAGGACTTACGGTTCAGGAGTTATTCACAGAAACATGGTTCTGAACATGCTGCCAATTGCTCGCCTGGGAAACATGCAGAGAAGTCCAAGATAGTGTTTTTTAGACTGGCTGCCACGAGCTGAATCGAATGCAGCCAAGAGCGAGCGTCTAGGACTTACGGTTCAGGAGTTATTCACAGAAACATGGTTCTGAACATGCTGCCAATTTCTCGCCTGGGAAACATGCAGAGAAGTCCAAGATAGTGTTTTTTAGACTGGCTGCCACGAGCTGAATCGAATGCAGCCAAGAGCGAGCGTCTAGGACTTACGGTTCAGGAGTTATTCACAGAAACATGGTTCTTTTACTGCCAGCCGCGAAAGCGAAAATAACCAAGATCGAGCGTCTAGGATTTACTTGTCAATAACTCGCCTGGGAAACATCCAGAGAAGTCAAACACAGTGCTCCTATACTAATTGCCAGGCGCTGAGACGAATGCCGCCAAGATCGAGCGTCTAGGACTTACGGTTCAAGAATTAGCTTTAGAAACATTTGCCTTAGGAACATGCAGAGAAGTCCAATATAGTGTTTTTTAGACTGGCTGCCACGAGCTGAATCGAATGCAGCCAAGAGCGAGCGTCTAGGACTTACGGTTCAGGAGTTATTCACAGAAACATGGTTCTGAACATGCTGCCAATTGCTCGCCTGGGAAACATGCAGAGAAGTCCAAGATAGTGTTTTTTAGACTGGCTGCCACGAGCTGAATCGAATGCAGCCAAGAGCGAGCGTCTAGGACTTACGGTTCAGGAGTTATTCACAGAAACATGGTTCTTTTACTGCCAGCCGCGAAAGCGAAAATAACCAAGATCGAGCGTCTAGGATTTACTTGTCAATAACTCGCCTGGGAAACATCCAGAGAAGTCAAACACAGTGCTCCTATACTAATTGCCAGGCGCTGAGACGAATGCCGCCAAGATCGAGCGTCTAGGACTTACGGTTCAAGAATTAGCTTTAGAAACATTTGCCTTAGGAACATGCAGAGAAGTCCAAGATAGTGTTTTTTAGACTGGCTGCCACGAGCTGAATCGAATGCAGCCAAGAGCGAGCGTCTGTGACTTACGGTTCAGGAGTTATTCACAGAAACATGGTTCTGAACATGCTGCCAATTGCTCGCCTGGGAAACATGCAGAGAAGTCCAAGATAGTGTTTTTTAGACTGGCTGCCACGAGCTGAATCGAATGCAGCCAAGAGCGAGCGTCTAGGACTTACGGTTCAGGAGTTATTCACAGAAACATGGTTCTGAACATGCTGCCAATTTCTCGCCTGGGAAACATGCAGAGAAGTCCAAGATAGTGTTTTTTAGACTGGCTGCCACGAGCTGAATCGAATGCAGCCAAGAGCGAGCGTCTAGGACTTACGGTTCAGGAGTTATTCACAGAAACATGGTTCTTTTACTGCCAGCCGCGAAAGCGAAAATAACCAAGATCGAGCGTCTAGGATTTACTTGTCAATAACTCGCCTGGGAAACATCCAGAGAAGTCAAACACAGTGCTCCTATACTAATTGCCAGGCGCTGAGACGAATGCCGCCAAGATCGAGCGTCTAGGACTTACGGTTCAGGAGTTATTCACAGAAACATGGTTCTGAACATGCTGCCAATTTCTCGCCTGGGAAACATGCAGAGAAGTCCAAGATAGTGTTTTTTAGACTGGCTGCCACGAGCTGAATCGAATGCAGCCAAGAGCGAGCGTCTAGGACTTACGGTTCAGGAGTTATTCACAGAAACATGGTTCTGAACATGCTGCCAATTTCTCGCCTGGGAAACATGCAGAGAAGTCCAAGATAGTGTTTTTTAGACTGGCTGCCACGAGCTGAATCGAATGCAGCCAAGAGCGAGCGTCTAGGACTTACGGTTCAGGAGTTATTCACAGAAACATGGTTCTGAACATGCTGCCAATTTCTCGCCTGGGAAACATGCAGAGAAGTCCAAGATAGTGTTTTTTAGACTGGCTGCCACGAGCTGAATCGAATGCAGCCAAGAGCGAGAGTCTAGGACTTACGGTTCAGGAGTTATTCACAGAAACATGGTTCTGAACATGCTGCCAATTTCTCGCCTGGGAAACATGCAGAGAAGTCCAAGATAGTGTTTTTTAGACTGGCTGCCACGAGCTGAATCGAATGCAGCCAAGAGCGAGCGTCTAGGACTTACGGTTCAGGAGTTATTCACAGAAACATGGTTCTGAACATGCTGCCAATTGCTCGCCTGGGAAACATGCAGAGAAGTCCAAGATAGTGTTTTTTAGACTGGCTGCCACGAGCTGAATCGAATGCAGCCAAGAGCGAGCGTCTAGGACTTACGGTTCAGGAGTTATTCACAGAAACATGGTTCTGAACATGCTGCCAATTGCTCGCCTGGGAAACATGCAGAGAAGTCCAAGATAGTGTTTTTTAGACTGGCTGCCACGAGCTGAATCGAATGCAGCCAAGAGCGAGCGTCTAGGACTTACGGTTCAGGAGTTATTCACAGAAACATGGTTCTGAACATGCTGCCAATTTCTCGCCTGGGAAACATGCAGAGAAGTCCAAGATAGTGTTTTTTAGACTGGCTGCCACGAGCTGAATCGAATGCAGCCAAGAGCGAGCGTCTAGGACTTACGGTTCAGGAGTTATTCACAGAAACATGGTTCTGAACATGCTGCCAATTTCTCGCCTGGGAAACATGCAGAGAAGTCCAAGATAGTGTTTTTTAGACTGGCTGCCACGAGCTGAATCGAATGCAGCCAAGAGCGAGCGTCTAGGACTTACGGTTCAGGAGTTATTCACAGAAACATGGTTCTGAACATGCTGCCAATTGCTCGCCTGGGAAACATGCAGAGAAGTCCAAGATAGTGTTTTTTAGACTGGCTGCCACGAGCTGAATCGAATGCAGCCAAGAGCGAGCGTCTAGGACTTACGGTTCAGGAGTTATTCACAGAAACATGGTTCTGAACATGCTGCCAATTGCTCGCCTGGGAAACATGCAGAGAAGTCCAAGATAGTGTTTTTTAGACTGGCTGCCACGAGCTGAATCGAATGCAGCCAAGAGCGAGCGTCTAGGACTTACGGTTCAGGAGTTATTCACAGAAACATGGTTCTTTTACTGCCAGCCGCGAAAGCGAAAATAACCAAGATCGAGCGTCTAGGATTTACTTGTCAATAACTCGCCTGGGAAACATCCAGAGAAGTCAAACACAGTGCTCCTATACTAATTGCCAGGCGCTGAGACGAATGCCGCCAAGATCGAGCGTCTAGGACTTACGGTTCAGGAGTTATTCACAGAAACATGGTTCTGAACATGCTGCCAATTTCTCGCCTGGGAAACATGCAGAGAAGTCCAAGATAGTGTTTTTTAGACTGGCTGCCACGAGCTGAATCGAATGCAGCCAAGAGCGAGCGTCTAGGACTTACGGTTCAGGAGTTATTCACAGAAACATGGTTCTGAACATGCTGCCAATTTCTCGCCTGGGAAACATGCAGAGAAGTCCAAGATAGTGTTTTTTAGACTGGCTGCCACGAGCTGAATCGAATGCAGCCAAGAGCGAGCGTCTAGGACTTACGGTTCAGGAGTTATTCACAGAAACATGGTTCTGAACATGCTGCCAATTTCTCGCCTGGGAAACATGCAGAGAAGTCCAAGATAGTGTTTTTTAGACTGGCTGCCACGAGCTGAATCGAATGCAGCCAAGAGCGAGAGTCTAGGACTTACGGTTCAGGAGTTATTCACAGAAACATGGTTCTGAACATGCTGCCAATTTCTCGCCTGGGAAACATGCAGAGAAGTCCAAGATAGTGTTTTTTAGACTGGCTGCCACGAGCTGAATCGAATGCAGCCAAGAGCGAGCGTCTAGGACTTACGGTTCAGGAGTTATTCACAGAAACATGGTTCTGAACATGCTGCCAATTGCTCGCCTGGGAAACATGCAGAGAAGTCCAAGATAGTGTTTTTTAGACTGGCTGCCACGAGCTGAATCGAATGCAGCCAAGAGCGAGCGTCTAGGACTTACGGTTCAGGAGTTATTCACAGAAACATGGTTCTTTTACTGCCAGCCGCGAAAGCGAAAATAACCAAGATCGAGCGTCTAGGATTTACTTGTCAATAACTCGCCTGGGAAACATCCAGAGAAGTCAAACACAGTGCTCCTATACTAATTGCCAGGCGCTGAGACGAATGCCGCCAAGATCGAGCGTCTAGGACTTACGGTTCAGGAGTTATTCACAGAAACATGGTTCTGAACATGCTGCCAATTGCTCGCCTGGGAAACATGCAGAGAAGTCCAAGATAGTGTTTTTTAGACTGGCTGCCACGAGCTGAATCGAATGCAGCCAAGAGCGAGCGTCTAGGACTTACGGTTCAGGAGTTATTCACAGAAACATGGTTCTGAACATGCTGCCAATTTCTCGCCTGGGAAACATGCAGAGAAGTCCAAGATAGTGTTTTTTAGACTGGCTGCCACGAGCTGAATCGAATGCAGCCAAGAGCGAGCGTCTAGGACTTACGGTTCAGGAGTTATTCACAGAAACATGGTTCTGAACATGCTGCCAATTTCTCGCCTGGGAAACATGCAGAGAAGTCCAAGATAGTGTTTTTTAGACTGGCTGCCACGAGCTGAATCGAATGCAGCCAAGAGCGAGAGTCTAGGACTTACGGTTCAGGAGTTATTCACAGAAACATGGTTCTGAACATGCTGCCAATTTCTCGCCTGGGAAACATGCAGAGAAGTCCAAGATAGTGTTTTTTAGACTGGCTGCCACGAGCTGAATCGAATGCAGCCAAGAGCGAGCGTCTAGGACTTACGGTTCAGGAGTTATTCACAGAAACATGGTTCTGAACATGCTGCCAATTGCTCGCCTGGGAAACATGCAGAGAAGTCCAAGATAGTGTTTTTTAGACTGGCTGCCACGAGCTGAATCGAATGCAGCCAAGAGCGAGCGTCTAGGACTTACGGTTCAGGAGTTATTCCCAGAAACATGGTTCTGAACATGCTGCCAATTGCTCGCCTGGGAAACATGCAGAGAAGTCCAAGATAGTGTTTTTTAGACTGGCTGCCACGAGCTGAATCGAATGCAGCCAAGAGCGAGCGTCTAGGACTTACGGTTCAGGAGTTATTCACAGAAACATGGTTCTGAACATGCTGCCAATTTCTCGTCTGGGAAACATGCAGAGAAGTCCAAGATAGTGTTTTTTAGACTGGCTGCCACGAGCTGAATCGAATGCAGCCAAGAGCGAGCGTCTAGGACTTACGGTTCAGGAGTTATTCACAGAAACATGGTTCTGAACATGCTGCCAATTGCTCGCCTGGGAAACATGCAGAGAAGTCCAAGATAGTGTTTTTTAGACTGGCTGCCACGAGCTGAATCGAATGCAGCCAAGAGCGAGCGTCTAGGACTTACGGTTCAGGAGTTATTCACAGAAACATGGTTCTTTTACTGCCAGCCGCGAAAGCGAAAATAACCAAGATCGAGCGTCTAGGATTTACTTGTCAATAACTCGCCTGGGAAACATCCAGAGAAGTCAAACACAGTGCTCCTATACTAATTGCCAGGCGCTGAGACGAATGCCGCCAAGATCGAGCGTCTAGGACTTACGGTTCAGGAGTTATTCACAGAAACATGGTTCTGAACATGCTGCCAATTGCTCGCCTGGGAAACATGCAGAGAAGTCCAAGATAGTGTTTTTTAGACTGGCTGCCACGAGCTGAATCGAATGCAGCCAAGAGCGAGCGTCTAGGACTTACGGTTCAGGAGTTATTCACAGAAACATGGTTCTGAACATGCTGCCAATTTCTCGCCTGGGAAACATGCAGAGAAGTCCAAGATAGTGTTTTTTAGACTGGCTGCCACGAGCTGAATCGAATGCAGCCAAGAGCGAGCGTCTAGGACTTACGGTTCAGGAGTTATTCACAGAAACATGGTTCTGAACATGCTGCCAATTTCTCGCCTGGGAAACATGCAGAGAAGTCCAAGATAGTGTTTTTTAGACTGGCTGCAACGAGCTGAATCGAATGCAGCCAAGAGCGAGAGTCTAGGACTTACGGTTCAGGAGTTATTCACAGAAACATGGTTCTGAACATGCTGCCAATTTCTCGCCTGGGAAACATGCAGAGAAGTCCAAGATAGTGTTTTTTAGACTGGCTGCCACGAGCTGAATCGAATGCAGCCAAGAGCGAGCGTCTAGGACTTACGGTTCAGGAGTTATTCACAGAAACATGGTTCTGAACATGCTGCCAATTGCTCGCCTGGGAAACATGCAGAGAAGTCCAAGATAGTGTTTTTTAGACTGGCTGCCACGAGCTGAATCGAATGCAGCCAAGAGCGAGCGTCTAGGACTTACGGTTCAGGAGTTATTCACAGAAACATGGTTCTGAACATGCTGCCAATTGCTCGCCTGGGAAACATGCAGAGAAGTCCAAGATAGTGTTTTTTAGACTGGCTGCCACGAGCTGAATCGAATGCAGCCAAGAGCGAGCGTCTAGGACTTACGGTTCAGGAGTTATTCACAGAAACATGGTTCTGAACATGCTGCCAATTTCTCGCCTGGGAAACATGCAGAGAAGTCCAAGATAGTGTTTTTTAGACTGGCTGCCACGAGCTGAATCGAATGCAGCCAAGAGCGAGCGTCTAGGACTTACGGTTCAGGAGTTATTCACAGAAACATGGTTCTGAACATGCTGCCAATTTCTCGCCTGGGAAACATGCAGAGAAGTCCAAGATAGTGTTTTTTAGACTGGCTGCCACGAGCTGAATCGAATGCAGCCAAGAGCGAGCGTCTAGGACTTACGGTTCAGGAGTTATTCACAGAAACATGGTTCTGAACATGCTGCCAATTGCTCGCCTGGGAAACATGCAGAGAAGTCCAAGATAGTGTTTTTTAGACTGGCTGCCACGAGCTGAATCGAATGCAGCCAAGAGCGAGCGTCTAGGACTTACGGTTCAGGAGTTATTCACAGAAACATGGTTCTGAACATGCTGCCAATTGCTCGCCTGGGAAACATGCAGAGAAGTCCAAGATAGTGTTTTTTAGACTGGCTGCCACGAGCTGAATCGAATGCAGCCAAGAGCGAGCGTCTAGGACTTACGGTTCAGGAGTTATTCACAGAAACATGGTTCTTTTACTGCCAGCCGCGAAAGCGAAAATAACCAAGATCGAGCGTCTAGGATTTACTTGTCAATAACTCGCCTGGGAAACATCCAGAGAAGTCAAACACAGTGCTCCTATACTAATTGCCAGGCGCTGAGACGAATGCCGCCAAGATCGAGCGTCTAGGACTTACGGTTCAGGAGTTATTCACAGAAACATGGTTCTGAACATGCTGCCAATTTCTCGCCTGGGAAACATGCAGAGAAGTCCAAGATAGTGTTTTTTAGACTGGCTGCCACGAGCTGAATCGAATGCAGCCAAGAGCGAGCGTCTAGGACTTACGGTTCAGGAGTTATTCACAGAAACATGGTTCTTTTACTGCCAGCCGCGAAAGCGAAAATAACCAAGATCGAGCGTCTAGGATTTACTTGTCAATAACTCGCCTGGGAAACATCCAGAGAAGTCAAACACAGTGCTCCTATACTAATTGCCAGGCGCTGAGACGAATGCCGCCAAGATCGAGCGTCTAGGACTTACGGTTCAAGAATTAGCTTTAGAAACATTTGCCTTAGGAACATGCAGAGAAGTCCAAGATAGTGTTTTTTAGACTGGCTGCCACGAGCTGAATCGAAAGCAGCCAAGAGCGAGCGTCTGTGACTTACGGTTCAGGAGTTATTCACAGAAACATGGTTCTGAACATGCTGCCAATTGCTCGCCTGGGAAACATGCAGAGAAGTCCAAGATAGTGTTTTTTAGACTGGCTGCCACGAGCTGAATCGAATGCAGCCAAGAGCGAGCGTCTAGGACTTACGGTTCAGGAGTTATTCACAGAAACATGGTTCTGAACATGCTGCCAATTGCTCGCCTGGGAAACATGCAGAGAAGTCCAAGATAGTGTTTTTTAGACTGGCTGCCACGAGCTGAATCGAATGCAGCCAAGAGCGAGCGTCTAGGACTTACGGTTCAGGAGTTATTCACAGAAACATGGTTCTGAACATGCTGCCAATTTCTCGCCTGGGAAACATGCAGAGAAGTCCAAGATAGTGTTTTTTAGACTGGCTGCCACGAGCTGAATCGAATGCAGCCAAGAGCGAGCGTCTAGGACTTACGGTTCAGGAGTTATTCACAGAAACATGGTTCTTTTACTGCCAGCCGCGAAAGCGAAAATAACCAAGATCGAGCGTCTAGGATTTACTTGTCAATAACTCGCCTGGGAAACATCCAGAGAAGTCAAACACAGTGCTCCTATACTAATTGCCAGGCGCTGAGACGAATGCCGCCAAGATCGAGCGTCTAGGACTTACGGTTCAAGAATTAGCTTTAGAAACATTTGCCTTAGGAACATGCAGAGAAGTCCAATATAGTGTTTTTTAGACTGGCTGCCACGAGCTGAATCGAATGCAGCCAAGAGCGAGCGTCTAGGACTTACGGTTCAGGAGTTATTCACAGAAACATGGTTCTGAACATGCTGCCAATTGCTCGCCTGGGAAACATGCAGAGAAGTCCAAGATAGTGTTTTTTAGACTGGCTGCCACGAGCTGAATCGAATGCAGCCAAGAGCGAGCGTCTAGGACTTACGGTTCAGGAGTTATTCACAGAAACATGGTTCTTTTACTGCCAGCCGCGAAAGCGAAAATAACCAAGATCGAGCGTCTAGGATTTACTTGTCAATAACTCGCCTGGGAAACATCCAGAGAAGTCAAACACAGTGCTCCTATACTAATTGCCAGGCGCTGAGACGAATGCCGCCAAGATCGAGCGTCTAGGACTTACGGTTCAAGAATTAGCTTTAGAAACATTTGCCTTAGGAACATGCAGAGAAGTCCAAGATAGTGTTTTTTAGACTGGCTGCCACGAGCTGAATCGAATGCAGCCAAGAGCGAGCGTCTGTGACTTACGGTTCAGGAGTTATTCACAGAAACATGGTTCTGAACATGCTGCCAATTGCTCGCCTGGGAAACATGCAGAGAAGTCCAAGATAGTGTTTTTTAGACTGGCTGCCACGAGCTGAATCGAATGCAGCCAAGAGCGAGCGTCTAGGACTTACGGTTCAGGAGTTATTCACAGAAACATGGTTCTGAACATGCTGCCAATTTCTCGCCTGGGAAACATGCAGAGAAGTCCAAGATAGTGTTTTTTAGACTGGCTGCCACGAGCTGAATCGAATGCAGCCAAGAGCGAGCGTCTAGGACTTACGGTTCAGGAGTTATTCACAGAAACATGGTTCTTTTACTGCCAGCCGCGAAAGCGAAAATAACCAAGATCGAGCGTCTAGGATTTACTTGTCAATAACTCGCCTGGGAAACATCCAGAGAAGTCAAACACAGTGCTCCTATACTAATTGCCAGGCGCTGAGACGAATGCCGCCAAGATCGAGCGTCTAGGACTTACGGTTCAGGAGTTATTCACAGAAACATGGTTCTGAACATGCTGCCAATTTCTCGCCTGGGAAACATGCAGAGAAGTCCAAGATAGTGTTTTTTAGACTGGCTGCCACGAGCTGAATCGAATTCAGCCAAGAGCGAGCGTCTAGGACTTACGGTTCAGGAGTTATTCACAGAAACATGGTTCTGAACATGCTGCCAATTTCTCGCCTGGGAAACATGCAGAGAAGTCCAAGATAGTGTTTTTTAGACTGGCTGCCACGAGCTGAATCGAATGCAGCCAAGAGCGAGCGTCTAGGACTTACGGTTCAGGAGTTATTCACAGAAACATGGTTCTTTTACTGCCAGCCGCGAAAGCGAAAATAACCAAGATCGAGCGTCTAGGATTTACTTGTCAATAACTCGCCTGGGAAACATCCAGAGAAGTCAAACACAGTGCTCCTATACTAATTGCCAGGCGCTGAGACGAATGCCGCCAAGATCGAGCGTCTAGGACTTACGGTTCAAGAATTAGCTTTAGAAACATTTGCCTTAGGAACATGCAGAGAAGTCCAAGATAGTGTTTTTTAGACTGGCTGCCACGAGCTGAATCGAAAGCAGCCAAGAGCGAGCGTCTGTGACTTACGGTTCAGGAGTTATTCACAGAAACATGGTTCTGAACATGCTGCCAATTGCTCGCCTGGGAAACATGCAGAGAAGTCCAAGATAGTGTTTTTTAGACTGGCTGCCACGAGCTGAATCGAATGCAGCCAAGAGCGAGCGTCTAGGACTTACGGTTCAGGAGTTATTCACAGAAACATGGTTCTGAACATGCTGCCAATTGCTCGCCTGGGAAACATGCAGAGAAGTCCAAGATAGTGTTTTTTAGACTGGCTGCCACGAGCTGAATCGAATGCAGCCAAGAGCGAGCGTCTAGGACTTACGGTTCAGGAGTTATTCACAGAAACATGGTTCTGAACATGCTGCCAATTTCTCGCCTGGGAAACATGCAGAGAAGTCCAAGATAGTGTTTTTTAGACTGGCTGCCACGAGCTGAATCGAATGCAGCCAAGAGCGAGCGTCTAGGACTTACGGTTCAGGAGTTATTCACAGAAACATGGTTCTTTTACTGCCAGCCGCGAAAGCGAAAATAACCAAGATCGAGCGTCTAGGATTTACTTGTCAATAACTCGCCTGGGAAACATCCAGAGAAGTCAAACACAGTGCTCCTATACTAATTGCCAGGCGCTGAGACGAATGCCGCCAAGATCGAGCGTCTAGGACTTACGGTTCAAGAATTAGCTTTAGAAACATTTGCCTTAGGAACATGCAGAGAAGTCCAATATAGTGTTTTTTAGACTGGCTGCCACGAGCTGAATCGAATGCAGCCAAGAGCGAGCGTCTAGGACTTACGGTTCAGGAGTTATTCACAGAAACATGGTTCTGAACATGCTGCCAATTGCTCGCCTGGGAAACATGCAGAGAAGTCCAAGATAGTGTTTTTTAGACTGGCTGCCACGAGCTGAATCGAATGCAGCCAAGAGCGAGCGTCTAGGACTTACGGTTCAGGAGTTATTCACAGAAACATGGTTCTTTTACTGCCAGCCGCGAAAGCGAAAATAACCAAGATCGAGCGTCTAGGATTTACTTGTCAATAACTCGCCTGGGAAACATCCAGAGAAGTCAAACACAGTGCTCCTATACTAATTGCCAGGCGCTGAGACGAATGCCGCCAAGATCGAGCGTCTAGGACTTACGGTTCAAGAATTAGCTTTAGAAACATTTGCCTTAGGAACATGCAGAGAAGTCCAAGATAGTGTTTTTTAGACTGGCTGCCACGAGCTGAATCGAATGCAGCCAAGAGCGAGCGTCTGTGACTTACGGTTCAGGAGTTATTCACAGAAACATGGTTCTGAACATGCTGCCAATTGCTCGCCTGGGAAACATGCAGAGAAGTCCAAGATAGTGTTTTTTAGACTGGCTGCCACGAGCTGAATCGAATGCAGCCAAGAGCGAGCGTCTAGGACTTACGGTTCAGGAGTTATTCACAGAAACATGGTTCTGAACATGCTGCCAATTTCTCGCCTGGGAAACATGCAGAGAAGTCCAAGATAGTGTTTTTTAGACTGGCTGCCACGAGCTGAATCGAATGCAGCCAAGAGCGAGCGTCTAGGACTTACGGTTCAGGAGTTATTCACAGAAACATGGTTCTTTTACTGCCAGCCGCGAAAGCGAAAATAACCAAGATCGAGCGTCTAGGATTTACTTGTCAATAACTCGCCTGGGAAACATCCAGAGAAGTCAAACACAGTGCTCCTATACTAATTGCCAGGCGCTGAGACGAATGCCGCCAAGATCGAGCGTCTAGGACTTACGGTTCAGGAGTTATTCACAGAAACATGGTTCTGAACATGCTGCCAATTTCTCGCCTGGGAAACATGCAGAGAAGTCCAAGATAGTGTTTTTTAGACTGGCTGCCACGAGCTGAATCGAATTCAGCCAAGAGCGAGCGTCTAGGACTTACGGTTCAGGAGTTATTCACAGAAACATGGTTCTGAACATGCTGCCAATTTCTCGCCTGGGAAACATGCAGAGAAGTCCAAGATAGTGTTTTTTAGACTGGCTGCCACGAGCTGAATCGAATGCAGCCAAGAGCGAGCGTCTAGGACTTACGGTTCAGGAGTTATTCACAGAAACATGGTTCTGAACATGCTGCCAATTTCTCGCCTGGGAAACATGCAGAGAAGTCCAAGATAGTGTTTTTTAGACTGGCTGCCACGAGCTGAATCGAATGCAGCCAAGAGCGAGAGTCTAGGACTTACGGTTCAGGAGTTATTCACAGAAACATGGTTCTGAACATGCTGCCAATTTCTCGCCTGGGAAACATGCAGAGAAGTCCAAGATAGTGTTTTTTAGACTGGCTGCCAGGAGCTGAATCGAATGCAGCCAAGAGCGAGCGTCTAGGACTTACGGTTCAGGAGTTATTCACAGAAACATGGTTCTGAACATGCTGCCAATTGCTCGCCTGGGAAACATGCAGAGAAGTCCAAGATAGTGTTTTTTAGACTGGCTGCCACGAGCTGAATCGAATGCAGCCAAGAGCGAGCGTCTAGGACTTACGGTTCAGGAGTTATTCACAGAAACATGGTTCTGAACATGCTGCCAATTGCTCGCCTGGGAAACATGCAGAGAAGTCCAAGATAGTGTTTTTTAGACTGGCTGCCACGAGCTGAATCGAATGCAGCCAAGAGCGAGCGTCTAGGACTTACGGTTCAGGAGTTATTCACAGAAACATGGTTCTGAACATGCTGCCAATTTCTCGCCTGGGAAACATGCAGAGAAGTCCAAGATAGTGTTTTTTAGACTGGCTGCCACGAGCTGAATCGAATGCAGCCAAGAGCGAGCGTCTAGGACTTACGGTTCAGGAGTTATTCACAGAAACATGGTTCTGAACATGCTGCCAATTTCTCGCCTGGGAAACATGCAGAGAAGTCCAAGATAGTGTTTTTTAGACTGGCTGCCACGAGCTGAATCGAATGCAGCCAAGAGCGAGCGTCTAGGACTTACGGTTCAGGAGTTATTCACAGAAACATGGTTCTGAACATGCTGCCAATTGCTCGCCTGGGAAACATGCAGAGAAGTCCAAGATAGTGTTTTTTAGACTGGCTGCCACGAGCTGAATCGAATGCAGCCAAGAGCGAGCGTCTAGGACTTACGGTTCAGGAGTTATTCACAGAAACATGGTTCTGAACATGCTGCCAATTGCTCGCCTGGGAAACATGCAGAGAAGTCCAAGATAGTGTTTTTTAGACTGGCTGCCACGAGCTGAATCGAATGCAGCCAAGAGCGAGCGTCTAGGACTTACGGTTCAGGAGTTATTCACAGAAACATGGTTCTTTTACTGCCAGCCGCGAAAGCGAAAATAACCAAGATCGAGCGTCTAGGATTTACTTGTCAATAACTCGCCTGGGAAACATCCAGAGAAGTCAAACACAGTGCTCCTATACTAATTGCCAGGCGCTGAGACGAATGCCGCCAAGATCGAGCGTCTAGGACTTACGGTTCAGGAGTTATTCACAGAAACATGGTTCTGAACATGCTGCCAATTTCTCGCCTGGGAAACATGCAGAGAAGTCCAAGATAGTGTTTTTTAGACTGGCTGCCACGAGCTGAATCGAATTCAGCCAAGAGCGAGCGTCTAGGACTTACGGTTCAGGAGTTATTCACAGAAACATGGTTCTTTTACTGCCAGCCGCGAAAGCGAAAATAACCAAGATCGAGCGTCTAGGATTTACTTGTCAATAACTCGCCTGGGAAACATCCAGAGAAGTCAAACACAGTGCTCCTATACTAATTGCCAGGCGCTGAGACGAATGCCGCCAAGATCGAGCGTCTAGGACTTACGGTTCAAGAATTAGCTTTAGAAACATTTGCCTTAGGAACATGCAGAGAAGTCCAAGATAGTGTTTTTTAGACTGGCTGCCACGAGCTGAATCGAAAGCAGCCAAGAGCGAGCGTCTGTGACTTACGGTTCAGGAGTTATTCACAGAAACATGGTTCTGAACATGCTGCCAATTGCTCGCCTGGGAAACATGCAGAGAAGTCCAAGATAGTGTTTTTTAGACTGGCTGCCACGAGCTGAATCGAATGCAGCCAAGAGCGAGCGTCTAGGACTTACGGTTCAGGAGTTATTCACAGAAACATGGTTCTGAACATGCTGCCAATTGCTCGCCTGGGAAACATGCAGAGAAGTCCAAGATAGTGTTTTTTAGACTGGCTGCCACGAGCTGAATCGAATGCAGCCAAGAGCGAGCGTCTAGGACTTACGGTTCAGGAGTTATTCACAGAAACATGGTTCTGAACATGCTGCCAATTGCTCGCCTGGGAAACATGCAGAGAAGTCCAAGATAGTGTTTTTTAGACTGGCTGCCACGAGCTGAATCGAATGCAGCCAAGAGCGAGCGTCTAGGACTTACGGTTCAGGAGTTATTCACAGAAACATGGTTCTTTTACTGCCAGCCGCGAAAGCGAAAATAACCAAGATCGAGCGTCTAGGATTTACTTGTCAATAACTCGCCTGGGAAACATCCAGAGAAGTCAAACACAGTGCTCCTATACTAATTGCCAGGCGCTGAGACGAATGCCGCCAAGATCGAGCGTCTAGGACTTACGGTTCAAGAATTAGCTTTAGAAACATTTGCCTTAGGAACATGCAGAGAAGTCCAAGATAGTGTTTTTTAGACTGGCTGCCACGAGCTGAATCGAATGCAGCCAAGAGCGAGCGTCTAGGACTTACGGTTCAGGAGTTATTCACAGAAACATGGTTCTGAACATGCTGCCAATTGCTCGCCTGGGAAACATGCAGAGAAGTCCAAGATAGTGTTTTTTAGACTGGCTGCCACGAGCTGAATCGAATGCAGCCAAGAGCGAGCGTCTAGGACTTACGGTTCAGGAGTTATTCACAGAAACATGGTTCTGAACATGCTGCCAATTTCTCGCCTGGGAAACATGCAGAGAAGTCCAAGATAGTGTTTTTTAGACTGGCTGCCACGAGCTGAATCGAATGCAGCCAAGAGCGAGCGTCTAGGACTTACGGTTCAGGAGTTATTCACAGAAACATGGTTCTGAACATGCTGCCAATTTCTCGCCTGGGAAACATGCAGAGAAGTCCAAGATAGTGTTTTTTAGACTGGCTGCCACGAGCTGAACCGAATGCAGCCAAGAGCGAGCGTCTAGGACTTACGGTTCAGGAGTTATTCACAGAAACATGGTTCTGAACATGCTGCCAATTTCTCGCCTGGGAAACATGCAGAGAAGTCCAAGATAGTGTTTTTTAGACTGGCTGCCACGAGCTGAATCGAATGCAGCCAAGAGCGAGCGTCTAGGACTTACGGTTCAGGAGTTATTCACAGAAACATGGTTCTGAACATGCTGCCAATTGCTCGCCTGGGAAACATGCAGAGAAGTCCAAGATAGTGTTTTTTAGACTGGCTGCCACGAGCTGAATCGAATGCAGCCAAGAGCGAGCGTCTAGGACTTACGGTTCAGGAGTTATTCACAGAAACATGGTTCTTTTACTGCCAGCCGCGAAAGCGAAAATAACCAAGATCGAGCGTCTAGGATTTACTTGTCAATAACTCGCCTGGGAAACATCCAGAGAAGTCAAACACAGTGCTCCTATACTAATTGCCAGGCGCTGAGACGAATGCCGCCAAGATCGAGCGTCTAGGACTTACGGTTCAGGAGTTATTCACAGAAACATGGTTCTGAACATGCTGCCAATTTCTCGCCTGGGAAACATGCAGAGAAGTCCAAGATAGTGTTTTTTAGACTGGCTGCCACGAGCTGAATCGAATGCAGCCAAGAGCGAGCGTCTAGGACTTACGGTTCAGGAGTTATTCACAGAAACATGGTTCTGAACATGCTGCCAATTGCTCGCCTGGGAAACATGCAGAGAAGTCCAAGATAGTGTTTTTTAGACTGGCTGCCACGAGCTGAATCGAATGCAGCCAAGAGCGAGCGTCTAGGACTTACGGTTCAGGAGTTATTCACAGAAACATGGTTCTGAACATGCTGCCAATTTCTCGCCTGGGAAACATGCAGAGAAGTCCAAGATAGTGTTTTTTAGACTGGCTGCCACGAGCTGAATCGAATGCAGCCAAGAGCGAGCGTCTAGGACTTACGGTTCAGGAGTTATTCACAGAAACATGGTTCTTTTACTGCCAGCCGCGAAAGCGAAAATAACCAAGATCGAGCGTCTAGGATTTACTTGTCAATAACTCGCCTGGGAAACATCCAGAGAAGTCAAACACAGTGCTCCTATACTAATTGCCAGGCGCTGAGACGAATGCCGCCAAGATCGAGCGTCTAGGACTTACGGTTCAAGAATTAGCTTTAGAAACATTTGCCTTAGGAACATGCAGAGAAGTCCAAGATAGTGTTTTTTAGACTGGCTGCCACGAGCTGAATCGAATGCAGCCAAGAGCGAGCGTCTAGGACTTACGGTTCAGGAGTTATTCACAGAAACATGGTTCTGAACATGCTGCCAATTGCTCGCCTGGGAAACATGCAGAGAAGTCCAAGATAGTGTTTTTTAGACTGGCTGCCACGAGCTGAATCGAATGCAGCCAAGAGCGAGCGTCTAGGACTTACGGTTCAGGAGTTATTCACAGAAACATGGTTCTTTTACTGCCAGCCGCGAAAGCGAAAATAACCAAGATCGAGCGTCTAGGATTTACTTGTCAATAACTCGCCTGGGAAACATCCAGAGAAGTCAAACACAGTGCTCCTATACTAATTGCCAGGCGCTGAGACGAATGCCGCCAAGATCGAGCGTCTAGGACTTACGGTTCAAGAATTAGCTTTAGAAACATTTGCCTTAGGAACATGCAGAGAAGTCCAAGATAGTGTTTTTTAGACTGGCTGCCACGAGCTGAATCGAATGCAGCCAAGAGCGAGCGTCTGTGACTTACGGTTCAGGAGTTATTCACAGAAACATGGTTCTGAACATGCTGCCAATTGCTCGCCTGGGAAACATGCAGAGAAGTCCAAGATAGTGTTTTTTAGACTGGCTGCCACGAGCTGAATCGAATGCAGCCAAGAGCGAGCGTCTAGGACTTACGGTTCAGGAGTTATTCACAGAAACATGGTTCTTTTACTGCCAGCCGCGAAAGCGAAAATAACCAAGATCGAGCGTCTAGGATTTACTTGTCAATAACTCGTCTGGGAAACATCCAGAGAAGTCAAACACAGTGCTCCTATACTAATTGCCAGGCGCTGAGACGAATGCCGCCAAGATCGAGCGTCTAGGACTTACGGTTCAAGAATTAGCTTTAGAAACATTTGCCTTAGGAACATGCAGAGAAGTCCAAGATAGTGTTTTTTAGACTGGCTGCCACGAGCTGAATCGAATGCAGCCAAGAGCGAGCGTCTGTGACTTACGGTTCAGGAGTTATTCACAGAAACATGGTTCTGAACATGCTGCCAATTGCTCGCCTGGGAAACATGCAGAGAAGTCCAAGATAGTGTTTTTTAGACTGGCTGCCACGAGCTGAATCGAATGCAGCCAAGAGCGAGCGTCTAGGACTTACGGTTCAGGAGTTATTCACAGAAACATGGTTCTTTTACTGCCAGCCGCGAAAGCGAAAATAACCAAGATCGAGCGTCTAGGATTTACTTGTCAATAACTCGCCTGGGAAACATCCAGAGAAGTCAAACACAGTGCTCCTATACTAATTGCCAGGCGCTGAGACGAATGCCGCCAAGATCGAGCGTCTAGGACTTACGGTTCAAGAATTAGCTTTAGAAACATTTGCCTTAGGAACATGCAGAGAAGTCCAAGATAGTGTTTTTTAGACTGGCTGCCACGAGCTGAATCGAATGCAGCCAAGAGCGAGCGTCTGTGACTTACGGTTCAGGAGTTATTCACAGAAACATGGTTCTGAACATGCTGCCAATTGCTCGCCTGGGAAACATGCAGAGAAGTCCAAGATAGTGTTTTTTAGACTGGCTGCCACGAGCTGAATCGAATGCAGCCAAGAGCGAGCGTCTAGGACTTACGGTTCAGGAGTTATTCACAGAAACATGGTTCTGAACATGCTGCCAATTGCTCGCCTGGGAAACATGCAGAGAAGTCCAAGATAGTGTTTTTTAGACTGGCTGCCACGAGCTGAATCGAATGCAGCCAAGAGCGAGCGTCTAGGACTTACGGTTCAGGAGTTATTCACAGAAACATGGTTCTGAACATGCTGCCAATTTCTCGCCTGGGAAACATGCAGAGAAGTCCAAGATAGTGTTTTTTAGACTGGCTGCCACGAGCTGAATCGAATGCAGCCAAGAGCGAGCGTCTAGGACTTACGGTTCAGGAGTTATTCACAGAAACATGGTTCTTTTACTGCCAGCCGCGAAAGCGAAAATAACCAAGATCGAGCGTCTAGGATTTACTTGTCAATAACTCGCCTGGGAAACATCCAGAGAAGTCAAACACAGTGCTCCTATACTAATTGCCAGGCGCTGAGACGAATGCCGCCAAGATCGAGCGTCTAGGACTTACGGTTCAGGAGTTATTCACAGAAACATGGTTCTGAACATGCTGCCAATTTCTCGCCTGGGAAACATGCAGAGAAGTCCAAGATAGTGTTTTTTAGACTGGCTGCCACGAGCTGAATCGAATGCAGCCAAGAGCGAGCGTCTAGGACTTACGGTTCAGGAGTTATTCACAGAAACATGGTTCTGAACATGCTGCCAATTGCTCGCCTGGGAAACATGCAGAGAAGTCCAAGATAGTGTTTTTTAGACTGGCTGCCACGAGCTGAATCGAATGCAGCCAAGAGCGAGCGTCTAGGACTTACGGTTCAGGAGTTATTCACAGAAACATGGTTCTTTTACTGCCAGCCGCGAAAGCGAAAATAACCAAGATCGAGCGTCTAGGATTTACTTGTCAATAACTCGCCTGGGAAACATCCAGAGAAGTCAAACACAGTGCTCCTATACTAATTGCCAGGCGCTGAGACGAATGCCGCCAAGATCGAGCGTCTAGGACTTACGGTTCAGGAGTTATTCACAGAAACATGGTTCTGAACATGCTGCCAATTTCTCGCCTGGGAAACATGCAGAGAAGTCCAAGATAGTGTTTTTTAGACTGGCTGCCACGAGCTGAATCGAATGCAGCCAAGAGCGAGCGTCTAGGACTTACGGTTCAGGAGTTATTCACAGAAACATGGTTCTGAACATGCTGCCAATTTCTCGCCTGGGAAACATGCAGAGAAGTCCAAGATAGTGTTTTTTAGACTGGCTGCCACGAGCTGAATCGAATGCAGCCAAGAGCGAGCGTCTAGGACTTACGGTTCAGGAGTTATTCACAGAAACATGGTTCTGAACATGCTGCCAATTTCTCGCCTGGGAAACATGCAGAGAAGTCCAAGATAGTGTTTTTTAGACTGGCTGCCACGAGCTGAATCGAATGCAGCCAAGAGCGAGCGTCTAGGACTTACGGTTCAGGAGTTATTCACAGAAACATGGTTCTTTTACTGCCAGCCGCGAAAGCGAAAATAACCAAGATCGAGCGTCTAGGATTTACTTGTCAATAACTCGCCTGGGAAACATCCAGAGAAGTCAAACACAGTGCTCCTATACTAATTGCCAGGCGCTGAGACGAATGCCGCCAAGATCGAGCGTCTAGGACTTACGGTTCAGGAGTTATTCACAGAAACATGGTTCTGAACATGCTGCCAATTTCTCGCCTGGGAAACATGCAGAGAAGTCCAAGATAGTGTTTTTTAGACTGGCTGCCACGAGCTGAATCGAATGCAGCCAAGAGCGAGCGTCTAGGACTTACGGTTCAGGAGTTATTCACAGAAACATGGTTCTGAACATGCTGCCAATTGCTCGCCTGGGAAACATGCAGAGAAGTCCAAGATAGTGTTTTTTAGACTGGCTGCCACGAGCTGAATCGAATGCAGCCAAGAGCGAGCGTCTAGGACTTACGGTTCAGGAGTTATTCACAGAAACATGGTTCTGAACATGCTGCCAATTTCTCGCCTGGGAAACATGCAGAGAAGTCCAAGATAGTGTTTTTTAGACTGGCTGCCACGAGCTGAATCGAATGCAGCCAAGAGCGAGCGTCTAGGACTTACGGTTCAGGAGTTATTCACAGAAACATGGTTCTGAACATGCTGCCAATTTCTCGCCTGGGAAACATGCAGAGAAGTCCAAGATAGTGTTTTTTAGACTGGCTGCCACGAGCTGAATCGAATGCAGCCAAGAGCGAGCGTCTAGGACTTACGGTTCAGGAGTTATTCACAGAAACATGGTTCTGAACATGCTGCCAATTTCTCGCCTGGGAAACATGCAGAGAAGTCCAAGATAGTGTTTTTTAGACTGGCTGCCACGAGCTGAATCGAATGCAGCCAAGAGCGAGCGTCTAGGACTTACGGTTCAGGAGTTATTCACAGAAACATGGTTCTGAACATGCTGCCAATTGCTCGCCTGGGAAACATGCAGAGAAGTCCAAGATAGTGTTTTTTAGACTGGCTGCCACGAGCTGAATCGAATGCAGCCAAGAGCGAGCGTCTAGGACTTACGGTTCAGGAGTTATTCACAGAAACATGGTTCTTTTACTGCCAGCCGCGAAAGCGAAAATAACCAAGATCGAGCGTCTAGGATTTACTTGTCAATAACTCGCCTGGGAAACATCCAGAGAAGTCAAACACAGTGCTCCTATACTAATTGCCAGGCGCTGAGACGAATGCCGCCAAGATCGAGCGTCTAGGACTTACGGTTCAGGAGTTATTCACAGAAACATGGTTCTGAACATGCTGCCAATTTCTCGCCTGGGAAACATGCAGAGAAGTCCAAGATAGTGTTTTTTAGACTGGCTGCCACGAGCTGAATCGAATGCAGCCAAGAGCGAGCGTCTAGGACTTACGGTTCAGGAGTTATTCACAGAAACATGGTTCTGAACATGCTGCCAATTGCTCGCCTGGGAAACATGCAGAGAAGTCCAAGATAGTGTTTTTTAGACTGGCTGCCACGAGCTGAATCGAATGCAGCCAAGAGCGAGCGTCTAGGACTTACGGTTCAGGAGTTATTCACAGAAACATGGTTCTGAACATGCTGCCAATTTCTCGCCTGGGAAACATGCAGAGAAGTCCAAGATAGTGTTTTTTAGACTGGCTGCCACGAGCTGAATCGAATGCAGCCAAGAGCGAGCGTCTAGGACTTACGGTTCAGGAGTTATTCACAGAAACATGGTTCTGAACATGCTGCCAATTTCTCGCCTGGGAAACATGCAGAGAAGTCCAAGATAGTGTTTTTTAGACTGGCTGCCACGAGCTGAATCGAATGCAGCCAAGAGCGAGCGTCTAGGACTTACGGTTCAGGAGTTATTCACAGAAACATGGTTCTTTTACTGCCAGCCGCGAAAGCGAAAATAACCAAGATCGAGCGTCTAGGATTTACTTGTCAATTACTCGCCTGGGAAACATCCAGAGAAGTCAAACACAGTGCTCCTATACTAATTGCCAGGCGCTGAGACGAATGCCGCCAAGATCGAGCGTCTAGGACTTACGGTTCAAGAATTAGCTTTAGAAACATTTGCCTTAGGAACATGCAGAGAAGTCCAAGATAGTGTTTTTTAGACTGGCTGCCACGAGCTGAATCGAATGCAGCCAAGAGCGAGCGTCTAGGACTTACGGTTCAGGAGTTATTCACAGAAACATGGTTCTGAACATGCTGCCAATTTCTCGCCTGGGAAACATGCAGAGAAGTCCAAGATAGTGTTTTTTAGACTGGCTGCCACGAGCTGAATCGAATGCAGCCAAGAGCGAGCGTCTAGGACTTACGGTTCAGGAGTTATTCACAGAAACATGGTTCTTTTACTGCCAGCCGCGAAAGCGAAAATAACCAAGATCGAGCGTCTAGGATTTACTTGTCAATAACTCGCCTGGGAAACATCCAGAGAAGTCAAACACAGTGCTCCTATACTAATTGCCAGGCGCTGAGACGAATGCCGCCAAGATCGAGCGTCTAGGACTTACGGTTCAGGAGTTATTCACAGAAACATGGTTCTGAACATGCTGCCAATTTCTCGCCTGGGAAACATGCAGAGAAGTCCAAGATAGTGTTTTTTAGACTGGCTGCCACGAGCTGAATCGAATGCAGCCAAGAGCGAGCGTCTAGGACTTACGGTTCAGGAGTTATTCACAGAAACATGGTTCTGAACATGCTGCCAATTGCTCGCCTGGGAAACATGCAGAGAAGTCCAAGATAGTGTTTTTTAGACTGGCTGCCACGAGCTGAATCGAATGCAGCCAAGAGCGAGCGTCTAGGACTTACGGTTCAGGAGTTATTCACAGAAACATGGTTCTGAACATGCTGCCAATTTCTCGCCTGGGAAACATGCAGAGAAGTCCAAGATAGTGTTTTTTAGACTGGCTGCCACGAGCTGAATCGAATGCAGCCAAGAGCGAGCGTCTAGGACTTACGGTTCAGGAGTTATTCACAGAAACATGGTTCTGAACATGCTGCCAATTGCTCGCCTGGGAAACATGCAGAGAAGTCCAAGATAGTGTTTTTTAGACTGGCTGCCACGAGCTGAATCGAATGCAGCCAAGAGCGAGCGTCTAGGACTTACGGTTCAGGAGTTATTCACAGAAACATGGTTCTGAACATGCTGCCAATTGCTCGCCTGGGAAACATGCAGAGAAGTCCAAGATAGTGTTTTTTAGACTGGCTGCCACGAGCTGAATCGAATGCAGCCAAGAGCGAGCGTCTAGGACTTACGGTTCAGGAGTTATTCACAGAAACATGGTTCTGAACATGCTGCCAATTTCTCGCCTGGGAAACATGCAGAGAAGTCCAAGATAGTGTTTTTTAGACTGGCTGCCACGAGCTGAATCGAATGCAGCCAAGAGCGAGCGTCTAGGACTTACGGTTCAGGAGTTATTCACAGAAACATGGTTCTGAACATGCTGCCAATTGCTCGCCTGGGAAACATGCAGAGAAGTCCAAGATAGTGTTTTTTAGACTGGCTGCCACGAGCTGAATCGAATGCAGCCAAGAGCGAGCGTCTAGGACTTACGGTTCAGGAGTTATTCACAGAAACATGGTTCTTTTACTGCCAGCCGCGAAAGCGAAAATAACCAAGATCGAGCGTCTAGGATTTACTTGTCAATAACTCGCCTGGGAAACATCCAGAGAAGTCAAACACAGTGCTCCTATACTAATTGCCAGGCGCTGAGACGAATGCCGCCAAGATCGAGCGTCTAGGACTTACGGTTCAGGAGTTATTCACAGAAACATGGTTCTGAACATGCTGCCAATTTCTCGCCTGGGAAACATGCAGAGAAGTCCAAGATAGTGTTTTTTAGACTGGCTGCCACGAGCTGAATCGAATGCAGCCAAGAGCGAGCGTCTAGGACTTACGGTTCAGGAGTTATTCACAGAAACATGGTTCTGAACATGCTGCCAATTGCTCGCCTGGGAAACATGCAGAGAAGTCCAAGATAGTGTTTTTTAGACTGGCTGCCACGAGCTGAATCGAATGCAGCCAAGAGCGAGCGTCTAGGACTTACGGTTCAGGAGTTATTCACAGAAACATGGTTCTGAACATGCTGCCAATTTCTCGCCTGGGAAACATGCAGAGAAGTCCAAGATAGTGTTTTTTAGACTGGCTGCCACGAGCTGAATCGAATGCAGCCAAGAGCGAGCGTCTAGGACTTACGGTTCAGGAGTTATTCACAGAAACATGGTTCTGAACATGCTGCCAATTTCTCGCCTGGGAAACATGCAGAGAAGTCCAAGATAGTGTTTTTTAGACTGGCTGCCACGAGCTGAATCGAATGCAGCCAAGAGCGAGCGTCTAGGACTTACGGTTCAGGAGTTATTCACAGAAACATGGTTCTGAACATGCTGCCAATTTCTCGCCTGGGAAACATGCAGAGAAGTCCAAGATAGTGTTTTTTAGACTGGCTGCCACGAGCTGAATCGAATGCAGCCAAGAGCGAGCGTCTAGGACTTACGGTTCAGGAGTTATTCACAGAAACATGGTTCTGAACATGCTGCCAATTGCTCGCCTGGGAAACATGCAGAGAAGTCCAAGATAGTGTTTTTTAGACTGGCTGCCACGAGCTGAATCGAATGCAGCCAAGAGCGAGCGTCTAGGACTTACGGTTCAGGAGTTATTCACAGAAACATGGTTCTTTTACTGCCAGCCGCGAAAGCGAAAATAACCAAGATCGAGCGTCTAGGATTTACTTGTCAATAACTCGCCTGGGAAACATCCAGAGAAGTCAAACACAGTGCTCCTATACTAATTGCCAGGCGCTGAGACGAATGCCGCCAAGATCGAGCGTCTAGGACTTACGGTTCAGGAGTTATTCACAGAAACATGGTTCTGAACATGCTGCCAATTTCTCGCCTGGGAAACATGCAGAGAAGTCCAAGATAGTGTTTTTTAGACTGGCTGCCACGAGCTGAATCGAATGCAGCCAAGAGCGAGCGTCTAGGACTTACGGTTCAGGAGTTATTCACAGAAACATGGTTCTGAACATGCTGCCAATTGCTCGCCTGGGAAACATGCAGAGAAGTCCAAGATAGTGTTTTTTAGACTGGCTGCCACGAGCTGAATCGAATGCAGCCAAGAGCGAGCGTCTAGGACTTACGGTTCAGGAGTTATTCACAGAAACATGGTTCTGAACATGCTGCCAATTTCTCGCCTGGGAAACATGCAGAGAAGTCCAAGATAGTGTTTTTTAGACTGGCTGCCACGAGCTGAATCGAATGCAGCCAAGAGCGAGCGTCTAGGACTTACGGTTCAGGAGTTATTCACAGAAACATGGTTCTTTTACTGCCAGCCGCGAAAGCGAAAATAACCAAGATCGAGCGTCTAGGATTTACTTGTCAATAACTCGCCTGGGAAACATCCAGAGAAGTCAAAGACAGTGCTCCTATACTAATTGCCAGGCGCTGAGACGAATGCCGCCAAGATCGAGCGTCTAGGACTTACGGTTCAAGAATTAGCTTTAGAAACATTTGCCTTAGGAACATGCAGAGAAGTCCAAGATAGTGTTTTTTAGACTGGCTGCCACGAGCTGAATCGAATGCAGCCAAGAGCGAGCGTCTAGGACTTACGGTTCAGGAGTTATTCACAGAAACATGGTTCTGAACATGCTGCCAATTGCTCGCCTGGGAAACATGCAGAGAAGTCCAAGATAGTGTTTTTTAGACTGGCTGCCACGAGCTGAATCGAATGCAGCCAAGAGCGAGCGTCTAGGACTTACGGTTCAGGAGTTATTCACAGAAACATGGTTCTTTTACTGCCAGCCGCGAAAGCGAAAATAACCAAGATCGAGCGTCTAGGATTTACTTGTCAATAACTCGCCTGGGAAACATCCAGAGAAGTCAAACACAGTGCTCCTATACTAATTGCCAGGCGCTGAGACGAATGCCGCCAAGATCGAGCGTCTAGGACTTACGGTTCAGGAGTTATTCACAGAAACATGGTTCTGAACATGCTGCCAATTGCTCGCCTGGGAAACATGCAGAGAAGTCCAAGATAGTGTTTTT
>NW_027462661.1:0-55766 GCF_050947455.1 Rhinoderma darwinii
GTGAATAACTCCTGAACCGTAAGTCCTAGACGCTCGATCTTGGCGGCATTCGTCTCAGCGCCTGGCAATTAGTATAGGAGCACTGTGTTTGACTTCTCTGGATGTTTCCCAGGCGAGTTATTGACAAGTAAATCCTAGACGCTCGATCTTGGTTATTTTCGCATTCGCGGCTGGCAGTAAAAGAACCATGTTTCTGTGAATAACTCCTGAACCGTAAGTCCTAGACGCTCGCTCTTGGCTGCATTCGATTCAGCTCGTGGCAGCCAGTCTAAAAAACACTATCTTGGACTTCTCTGCATGTTTCCCAGGCGAGCAATTGGCAGCATGTTCAGAACCATGTTTCTGTGAATAACTCCTGAACCGTAAGTCCTAGACGCTCGCTCTTGGCTGCATTCGATTCAGCTCGTGGCAGCCAGTCTAAAAAACACTATCTTGGACTTCTCTGCATGTTTCCCAGGCGAGCAATTGGCAGCATGTTCAGAACCATGTTTCTGTGAATAACTCCTGAACCGTAAGTCCTAGACGCTCGCTCTTGGCTGCATTCGATTCAGCTCGTGGCAGCCAGTCTAAAAAACACTATCTTGGACTTCTCTGCATGTTTCCCAGGCGAGAAATTGGCAGCATGTTCAGAACCATGTTTCTGTGAATAACTCCTGAACCGTAAGTCCTAGACGCTCGCTCTTGGCTGCATTCGATTCAGCTCGTGGCAGCCAGTCTAAAAAACACTATCTTGGACTTCTCTGCATGTTTCCCAGGCGAGCAATTGGCAGCATGTTCAGAACCATGTTTCTGTGAATAACTCCTGAACCGTAAGTCCTAGACGCTCGCTCTTGGCTGCATTCGATTCAGCTCGTGGCAGCCAGTCTAAAAAACACTATCTTGGACTTCTCTGCATGTTTCCCAGGCGAGAAATTGGCAGCATGTTCAAAACCATGTTTCTGTGAATAACTCCTGAACCGTAAGTCCTAGACGCTCGATCTTGGCGGCATTCGTCTCAGCGCCTGGCAATTAGTATAGGAGCACTGTGTTTGACTTCTCTGGATGTTTCCCAGGCGAGTTATTGACAAGTAAATCCTAGACGCTCGATCTTGGTTATTTTCGCTTTCGCGGCTGGCAGTAAAAGAACCATGTTTCTGTGAATAACTCCTGAACCGTAAGTCCTAGACGCTCGCTCTTGGCTGCATTCGATTCAGCTCGTGGCAGCCAGTCTAAAAAACACTATCTTGGACTTCTCTGCATGTTTCCCAGGCGAGAAATTGGCAGCATGTTCAGAACCATGTTTCTGTGAATAACTCCTGAACCGTAAGTCCTAGACGCTCGATCTTGGCGGCATTCGTCTCAGCGCCTGGCAATTAGTATAGGAGCACTGTGTTTGACTTCTCTGGATGTTTCCCAGGCGAGTTATTGACAAGTAAATCCTAGACGCTCGATCTTGGTTATTTTCGCTTTCGCGGCTGGCAGTAAAAGAACCATGTTTCTGTGAATAACTCCTGAACCGTAAGTCCTAGACGCTCGCTCTTGGCTGCATTCGATTCAGCTCGTGGCAGCCAGTCTAAAAAACACTATCTTGGACTTCTCTGCATGTTTCCCAGGCGAGCAATTGGCAGCATGTTCAGAACCATGTTTCTGTGAATAACTCCTGAACCGTAAGTCCTAGACGCTCGCTCTTGGCTGCATTCGATTCAGCTCGTGGCAGCCAGTCTAAAAAACACTATCTTGGACTTCTCTGCATGTTTCCCAGACGAGCAATTGGCAGCATGTTCAGAACCATGTTTCTGTGAATAACTCCTGAACCGTAAGTCCTAGACGCTCGCTCTTGGCTGCATTCGATTCAGCTCGTGGCAGCCAGTCTAAAAAACACTATCTTGGACTTCTCTGCATGTTTCCCAGGCGAGAAATTGGCAGCATGTTCAGAACCATGTTTCTGTGAATAACTCCTGAACCGTAAGTCCTAGACGCTCGATCTTGGCGGCATTCGTCTCAGCGCCTGGCAATTAGTATAGGAGCACTGTGTTTGACTTCTCTGGATGTTTCCCAGGCGAGTTATTGACAAGTAAATCCTAGACGCTCGATCTTGGTTATTTTCGCTTTCGCGGCTGGCAGTAAAAGAACCATGTTTCTGTGAATAACTCCTGAACCGTAAGTCCTAGACGCTCGCTCTTGGCTGCATTCGATTCAGCTCGTGGCAGCCAGTCTAAAAAACACTATCTTGGACTTCTCTGCATGTTTCCCAGGCGAGAAATTGGCAGCATGTTCAGAACCATGTTTCTGTGAATAACTCCTGAACCGTAAGTCCTAGACGCTCGATCTTGGCGGCATTCGTCTCAGCGCCTGGCAATTAGTATAGGAGCACTGTGTTTGACTTCTCTGGATGTTTCCCAGGCGAGTTATTGACAAGTAAATCCTAGACGCTCGATCTTGGTTATTTTCGCTTTCGCGGCTGGCAGTAAAAGAACCATGTTTCTGTGAATAACTCCTGAACCGTAAGTCCTAGACGCTCGCTCTTGGCTGCATTCGATTCAGCTCGTGGCAGCCAGTCTAAAAAACACTATCTTGGACTTCTCTGCATGTTTCCCAGGCGAGCAATTGGCAGCATGTTCAGAACCATGTTTCTGTGAATAACTCCTGAACCGTAAGTCCTAGACGCTCGCTCTTGGCTGCATTCGATTCAGCTCGTGGCAGCCAGTCTAAAAAACACTATCTTGGACTTCTCTGCATGTTCCTAAGGCAAATGTTTCTAAAGCTAATTCTTGAACCGTAAGTCCTAGACGCTCGATCTTGGCGGCATTCGTCTCAGCGCCACGCAATTAGTATAGGAGCACTGTGTTTGACTTCTCTGGATGTTTCCCAGGCGAGTTATTGACAAGTAAATCCTAGACGCTCGATCTTGGTTATTTTCGCTTTCGCGGCTGGCAGTAAAAGAACCATGTTTCTGTGAATAACTCCTGAACCGTAAGTCCTAGACGCTCGATCTTGGCGGCATTCGTCTCAGCGCCTGGCAATTAGTATAGGAGCACTGTGTTTGACTTCTCTGGATGTTTCCCAGGCGAGTTATTGACAAGTAAATCCTAGACGCTCGATCTTGGTTATTTTCGCTTTCGCGGCTGGCAGTAAAAGAACCATGTTTCTGTGAATAACTCCTGAACCGTAAGTCCTAGACGCTCGCTCTTGGCTGCATTCGATTCAGCTCGTGGCAGCCAGTCTAAAAAACACTATCTTGGACTTCTCTGCATGTTTCCCAGGCGAGCAATTGGCAGCATGTTCAGAACCATGTTTCTGTGAATAACTCCTGAACCGTAAGTCCTAGACGCTCGCTCTTGGCTGCATTCGATTCAGCTCGTGGCAGCCAGTCTAAAAAACACTATCTTGGACTTCTCTGCATGTTTCCCAGACGAGCAATTGGCAGCATGTTCAGAACCATGTTTCTGTGAATAACTCCTGAACCGTAAGTCCTAGACGCTCGCTCTTGGCTGCATTCGATTCAGCTCGTGGCAGCCAGTCTAAAAAACACTATCTTGGACTTCTCTGCATGTTTCCCAGGCGAGCAATTGGCAGCATGTTCAGAACCATGTTTCTGTGAATAACTCCTGAACCGTAAGTCCTAGACGCTCGATCTTGGCGGCATTCGTCTCAGCGCCTGGCAATTAGTATAGGAGCACTGTGTTTGACTTCTCTGGATGTTTCCCAGGCGAGTTATTGACAAGTAAATCCTAGACGCTCGATCTTGGTTATTTTCGCTTTCGCGGCTGGCAGTAAAAGAACCATGTTTCTGTGAATAACTCCTGAACCGTAAGTCCTAGACGCTCGCTCTTGGCTGCATTCGATTCAGCTCGTGGCAGCCAGTCTAAAAAACACTATCTTGGACTTCTCTGCATGTTTCCCAGGCGAGAAATTGGCAGCATGTTCAGAACCATGTTTCTGTGAATAACTCCTGAACCGTAAGTCCTAGACGCTCGATCTTGGCGGCATTCGTCTCAGCGCCTGGCAATTAGTATAGGAGCACTGTGTTTGACTTCTCTGGATGTTTCCCAGGCGAGTTATTGACAAGTAAATCCTAGACGCTCGATCTTGGTTATTTTCGCTTTCGCGGCTGGCAGTAAAAGAACCATGTTTCTGTGAATAACTCCTGAACCGTAAGTCCTAGACGCTCGCTCTTGGCTGCATTCGATTCAGCTCGTGGCAGCCAGTCTAAAAAACACTATCTTGGACTTCTCTGCATGTTTCCCAGGCGAGCAATTGGCAGCATGTTCAGAACCATGTTTCTGTGAATAACTCCTGAACCGTAAGTCCTAGACGCTCGCTCTTGGCTGCATTCGATTCAGCTCGTGGCAGCCAGTCTAAAAAACACTATCTTGGACTTCTCTGCATGTTCCTAAGGCAAATGTTTCTAAAGCTAATTCTTGAACCGTAAGTCCTAGACGCTCGATCTTGGCGGCATTCGTCTCAGCGCCACGCAATTAGTATAGGAGCACTGTGTTTGACTTCTCTGGATGTTTCCCAGGCGAGTTATTGACAAGTAAATCCTAGACGCTCGATCTTGGTTATTTTCGCTTTCGCGGCTGGCAGTAAAAGAACCATGTTTCTGTGAATAACTCCTGAACCGTAAGTCCTAGACGCTCGCTCTTGGCTGCATTCGATTCAGCTCGTGGCAGCCAGTCTAAAAAACACTATCTTGGACTTCTCTGCTTGTTTCCCAGGCGAGCAATTGGCAGCATTTTCAGAACCATGTTTCTGTGAATAACTCCTGAACCGTAAGTCCTAGACGCTCGCTCTTGGCTGCATTCGATTCAGCTCGTGGCAGCCAGTCTAAAAAACACTATCTTGGACTTCTCTGCATGTTTCCCAGGCGAGCAATTGTCAGCATGTTCAGAACCATGTTTCTGTGAATAACTCCTGAACCGTAAGTCCTAGACGCTCGCTCTTGGCTGCATTCGATTCAGCTCGTGGCAGCCAGTCTAAAAAACACTATCTTGGACTTCTCTGCATGTTTCCCAGGCGAGCAATTGGCAGCATGTTCAGAACCATGTTTCTGTGAATAACTCCTGAACCGTAAGTCCTAGACGCTCGCTCTTGGCTGCATTCGATTCAGCTCGTGGCAGCCAGTCTAAAAAACACTATCTTGGACTTCTCTGCATGTTTCCCAGGCGAGCAATTGGCAGCATGTTCAGAACCATGTTTCTGTGAATAACTCCTGAACCGTAAGTCCTAGACGCTCGCTCTTGGCTGCATTCGATTCAGCTCGTGGCAGCCAGTCTAAAAAACACTATCTTGGACTTCTCTGCATGTTTCCCAGGCGAGCAATTGGCAGCATGTTCAGAACCATGTTTCTGTGAATAACTCCTGAACCGTAAGTCCTAGACGCTCGCTCTTGGCTGCATTCGATTCAGCTCGTGGCAGCCAGTCTAAAAAACACTATCTTGGACTTCTCTGCATGTTCCTAAGGCAAATGTTTCTAAAGCTAATTCTTGAACCGTAAGTCCTAGACGCTCGATCTTGGCGGCATTCGTCTCAGCGCCAGGCAATTAGTATAGGAGCACTGTGTTTGACTTCTCTGGATGTTTCCCAGGCGAGTTATTGACAAGTAAATCCTAGACGCTCGATCTTGGTTATTTTCGCTTTCGCGGCTGGCAGTAAAAGAACCATGTTTCTGTGAATAACTCCTGAACCGTAAGTCCTAGACGCTCGCTCTTGGCTGCATTCGATTCAGCTCGTGGCAGCCAGTCTAAAAAACACTATCTTGGACTTCTCTGCATGTTTCCCAGGCGAGCAATTGGCAGCATGTTCAGAACCATGTTTCTGTGAATAACTCCTGAACCGTAAGTCCTAGACGCTCGCTCTTGGCTGCATTCGATTCAGCTCGTGGCAGCCAGTCTAAAAAACACTATCTTGGACTTCTCTGCATGTTCCTAAGGCAAATGTTTCTAAAGCTAATTCTTGAACCGTAAGTCCTAGACGCTCGATCTTGGCGGCATTCGTCTCAGCGCCTGGCAATTAGTATAGGAGCACTGTGTTTGACTTCTCTGGATGTTTCCCAGGCGAGTTATTGACAAGTAAATCCTAGACGCTCGATCTTGGTTATTTTCGCTTTCGCGGCTGGCAGTAAAAGAACCATGTTTCTGTGAATAACTCCTGAACCGTAAGTCCTAGACGCTCGCTCTTGGCTGCATTCGATTCAGCTCGTGGCAGCCAGTCTAAAAAACACTATCTTGGACTTCTCTGCATGTTTCCCAGGCGAGAAATTGGCAGCATGTTCAGAACCATGTTTCTGTGAATAACTCCTGAACCGTAAGTCCTAGACGCTCGATCTTGGCGGCATTCGTCTCAGCGCCTGGCAATTAGTATAGGAGCACTGTGTTTGACTTCTCTGGATGTTTCCCAGGCGAGTTATTGACAAGTAAATCCTAGACGCTCGATCTTGGTTATTTTCGCTTTCGCGGCTGGCAGTAAAAGAACCATGTTTCTGTGAATAACTCCTGAACCGTAAGTCCTAGACGCTCGCTCTTGGCTGCATTCGATTCAGCTCGTGGCAGCCAGTCTAAAAAACACTATCTTGGACTTCTCTGCATGTTTCCCAGGCGAGCAATTGGCAGCATGTTCAGAACCATGTTTCTGTGAATAACTCCTGAACCGTAAGTCCTAGACGCTCGCTCTTGGCTGCATTCGATTCAGCTCGTGGCAGCCAGTCTAAAAAACACTATCTTGGACTTCTCTGCATGTTTCCCAGGCGAGCAATTGGCAGCATGTTCAGAACCATGTTTCTGTGAATAACTCCTGAACCGTAAGTCCTAGACGCTCGCTCTTGGCTGCATTCGATTCAGCTCGTGGCAGCCAGTCTAAAAAACACTATCTTGGACTTCTCTGCATGTTTCCCAGGCGAGCAATTGGCAGCATGTTCAGAACCATGTTTCTGTGAATAACTCCTGAACCGTAAGTCCTAGACGCTCGCTCTTGGCTGCATTCGATTCAGCTCGTGGCAGCCAGTCTAAAAAACACTATCTTGGACTTCTCTGCATGTTCCTAAGGCAAATGTTTCTAAAGCTAATTCTTGAACCGTAAGTCCTAGACGCTCGATCTTGGCGGCATTCGTCTCAGCGCCAGGCAATTAGTATAGGAGCACTGTGTTTGACTTCTCTGGATGTTTCCCAGGCGAGTTATTGACAAGTAAATCCTAGACGCTCGATCTTGGTTATTTTCGCTTTCGCGGCTGGCAGTAAAAGAACCATGTTTCTGTGAATAACTCCTGAACCGTAAGTCCTAGACGCTCGCTCTTGGCTGCATTCGATTCAGCTCGTGGCAGCCAGTCTAAAAAACACTATCTTGGACTTCTCTGCATGTTTCCCAGGCGAGCAATTGGCAGCATGTTCAGAACCATGTTTCTGTGAATAACTCCTGAACCGTAAGTCCTAGACGCTCGCTCTTGGCTGCATTCGATTCAGCTCGTGGCAGCCAGTCTAAAAAACACTATCTTGGACTTCTCTGCATGTTCCTAAGGCAAATGTTTCTAAAGCTAATTCTTGAACCGTAAGTCCTAGACGCTCGATCTTGGCGGCATTCGTCTCAGCGCCAGGCAATTAGTATAGGAGCACTGTGTTTGACTTCTCTGGATGTTTCCCAGGCGAGTTATTGACAAGTAAATCCTAGACGCTCGATCTTGGTTATTTTCGCTTTCGCGGCTGGCAGTAAAAGAACCATGTTTCTGTGAATAACTCCTGAACCGTAAGTCCTAGACGCTCGCTCTTGGCTGCATTCGATTCAGCTCGTGGCAGCCAGTCTAAAAAACACTATCTTGGACTTCTCTGCTTGTTTCCCAGGCGAGCAATTGGCAGCATGTTCAGAACCATGTTTCTGTGAATAACTCCTGAACCGTAAGTCCTAGACGCTCGCTCTTGGCTGCATTCGATTCAGCTCGTGGCAGCCAGTCTAAAAAACACTATCTTGGACTTCTCTGCATGTTTCCCAGGCGAGCAATTGGCAGCATGTTCAGAACCATGTTTCTGTGAATAACTCCTGAACCGTAAGTCCTAGACGCTCGCTCTTGGCTGCATTCGATTCAGCTCGTGGCAGCCAGTCTAAAAAACACTATCTTGGACTTCTCTGCATGTTCCTAAGGCAAATGTTTCTAAAGCTAATTCTTGAACCGTAAGTCCTAGACGCTCGATCTTGGCGGCATTCGTCTCAGCGCCACGCAATTAGTATAGGAGCACTGTGTTTGACTTCTCTGGATGTTTCCCAGGCGAGTTATTGACAAGTAAATCCTAGACGCTCGATCTTGGTTATTTTCGCTTTCGCGGCTGGCAGTAAAAGAACCATGTTTCTGTGAATAACTCCTGAACCGTAAGTCCTAGACGCTCGCTCTTGGCTGCATTCGATTCAGCTCGTGGCAGCCAGTCTAAAAAACACTATCTTGGACTTCTCTGCATGTTTCCCAGGCGAGCAATTGGCAGCATGTTCAGAACCATGTTTCTGTGAATAACTCCTGAACCGTAAGTCCTAGACGCTCGCTCTTGGCTGCATTCGATTCAGCTCGTGGCAGCCAGTCTAAAAAACACTATCTTGGACTTCTCTGCATGTTTCCCAGGCGAGCAATTGGCAGCATGTTCAGAACCATGTTTCTGTGAATAACTCCTGAACCGTAAGTCCTAGACGCTCGCTCTTGGCTGCATTCGATTCAGCTCGTGGCAGCCAGTCTAAAAAACACTATCTTGGACTTCTCTGCATGTTCCTAAGGCAAATGTTTCTAAAGCTAATTCTTGAACCGTAAGTCCTAGACGCTCGATCTTGGCGGCATTCGTCTCAGCGCCACGCAATTAGTATAGGAGCACTGTGTTTGACTTCTCTGGATGTTTCCCAGGCGAGTTATTGACAAGTAAATCCTAGACGCTCGATCTTGGTTATTTTCGCTTTCGCGGCTGGCAGTAAAAGAACCATGTTTCTGTGAATAACTCCTGAACCGTAAGTCCTAGACGCTCGCTCTTGGCTGCATTCGATTCAGCTCGTGGCAGCCAGTCTAAAAAACACTATCTTGGACTTCTCTGCTTGTTTCCCAGGCGAGCAATTGGCAGCATTTTCAGAACCATGTTTCTGTGAATAACTCCTGAACCGTAAGTCCTAGACGCTCGCTCTTGGCTGCATTCGATTCAGCTCGTGGCAGCCAGTCTAAAAAACACTATCTTGGACTTCTCTGCATGTTTCCCAGGCGAGCAATTGTCAGCATGTTCAGAACCATGTTTCTGTGAATAACTCCTGAACCGTAAGTCCTAGACGCTCGCTCTTGGCTGCATTCGATTCAGCTCGTGGCAGCCAGTCTAAAAAACACTATCTTGGACTTCTCTGCATGTTTCCCAGGCGAGCAATTGGCAGCATGTTCAGAACCATGTTTCTGTGAATAACTCCTGAACCGTAAGTCCTAGACGCTCGCTCTTGGCTGCATTCGATTCAGCTCGTGGCAGCCAGTCTAAAAAACACTATCTTGGACTTCTCTGCATGTTTCCCAGGCGAGAAATTGGCAGCATGTTCAGAACCATGTTTCTGTGAATAACTCCTGAACCGTAAGTCCTAGACGCTCGCTCTTGGCTGCATTCGATTCAGCTCGTGGCAGCCAGTCTAAAAAACACTATCTTGGACTTCTCTGCATGTTTCCCAGGCGAGCAATTGGCAGCATGTTCAGAACCATGTTTCTGTGAATAACTCCTGAACCGTAAGTCCTAGACGCTCGCTCTTGGCTGCATTCGATTCAGCTCGTGGCAGCCAGTCTAAAAAACACTATCTTGGACTTCTCTGCATGTTTCCCAGGCGAGAAATTGGCAGCATGTTCAAAACCATGTTTCTGTGAATAACTCCTGAACCGTAAGTCCTAGACGCTCGATCTTGGCGGCATTCGTCTCAGCGCCTGGCAATTAGTATAGGAGCACTGTGTTTGACTTCTCTGGATGTTTCCCAGGCGAGTTATTGACAAGTAAATCCTAGACGCTCGATCTTGGTTATTTTCGCTTTCGCGGCTGGCAGTAAAAGAACCATGTTTCTGTGAATAACTCCTGAACCGTAAGTCCTAGACGCTCGCTCTTGGCTGCATTCGATTCAGCTCGTGGCAGCCAGTCTAAAAAACACTATCTTGGACTTCTCTGCATGTTTCCCAGGCGAGAAATTGGCAGCATGTTCAGAACCATGTTTCTGTGAATAACTCCTGAACCGTAAGTCCTAGACGCTCGATCTTGGCGGCATTCGTCTCAGCGCCTGGCAATTAGTATAGGAGCACTGTGTTTGACTTCTCTGGATGTTTCCCAGGCGAGTTATTGACAAGTAAATCCTAGACGCTCGATCTTGGTTATTTTCGCTTTCGCGGCTGGCAGTAAAAGAACCATGTTTCTGTGAATAACTCCTGAACCGTAAGTCCTAGACGCTCGCTCTTGGCTGCATTCGATTCAGCTCGTGGCAGCCAGTCTAAAAAACACTATCTTGGACTTCTCTGCATGTTTCCCAGGCGAGCAATTGGCAGCATGTTCAGAACCATGTTTCTGTGAATAACTCCTGAACCGTAAGTCCTAGACGCTCGCTCTTGGCTGCATTCGATTCAGCTCGTGGCAGCCAGTCTAAAAAACACTATCTTGGACTTCTCTGCATGTTTCCCAGACGAGCAATTGGCAGCATGTTCAGAACCATGTTTCTGTGAATAACTCCTGAACCGTAAGTCCTAGACGCTCGCTCTTGGCTGCATTCGATTCAGCTCGTGGCAGCCAGTCTAAAAAACACTATCTTGGACTTCTCTGCATGTTTCCCAGGCGAGCAATTGGCAGCATGTTCAGAACCATGTTTCTGTGAATAACTCCTGAACCGTAAGTCCTAGACGCTCGCTCTTGGCTGCATTCGATTCAGCTCGTGGCAGCCAGTCTAAAAAACACTATCTTGGACTTCTCTGCATGTTTCCCAGGCGAGCAATTGGCAGCATGTTCAGAACCATGTTTCTGTGAATAACTCCTGAACCGTAAGTCCTAGACGCTCGCTCTTGGCTGCATTCGATTCAGCTCGTGGCAGCCAGTCTAAAAAACACTATCTTGGACTTCTCTGCATGTTCCTAAGGCAAATGTTTCTAAAGCTAATTCTTGAACCGTAAGTCCTAGACGCTCGATCTTGGCGGCATTCGTCTCAGCGCCACGCAATTAGTATAGGAGCACTGTGTTTGACTTCTCTGGATGTTTCCCAGGCGAGTTATTGACAAGTAAATCCTAGACGCTCGATCTTGGTTATTTTCGCTTTCGCGGCTGGCAGTAAAAGAACCATGTTTCTGTGAATAACTCCTGAACCGTAAGTCCTAGACGCTCGCTCTTGGCTGCATTCGATTCAGCTCGTGGCAGCCAGTCTAAAAAACACTATCTTGGACTTCTCTGCTTGTTTCCCAGGCGAGCAATTGGCAGCATTTTCAGAACCATGTTTCTGTGAATAACTCCTGAACCGTAAGTCCTAGACGCTCGCTCTTGGCTGCATTCGATTCAGCTCGTGGCAGCCAGTCTAAAAAACACTATCTTGGACTTCTCTGCATGTTTCCCAGGCGAGCAATTGTCAGCATGTTCAGAACCATGTTTCTGTGAATAACTCCTGAACCGTAAGTCCTAGACGCTCGCTCTTGGCTGCATTCGATTCAGCTCGTGGCAGCCAGTCTAAAAAACACTATCTTGGACTTCTCTGCATGTTTCCCAGGCGAGCAATTGGCAGCATGTTCAGAACCATGTTTCTGTGAATAACTCCTGAACCGTAAGTCCTAGACGCTCGCTCTTGGCTGCATTCGATTCAGCTCGTGGCAGCCAGTCTAAAAAACACTATCTTGGACTTCTCTGCATGTTTCCCAGGCGAGCAATTGTCAGCATGTTCAGAACCATGTTTCTGTGAATAACTCCTGAACCGTAAGTCCTAGACGCTCGCTCTTGGCTGCATTCGATTCAGCTCGTGGCAGCCAGTCTAAAAAACACTATCTTGGACTTCTCTGCATGTTTCCCAGGCGAGCAATTGGCAGCATGTTCAGAACCATGTTTCTGTGAATAACTCCTGAACCGTAAGTCCTAGACGCTCGCTCTTGGCTGCATTCGATTCAGCTCGTGGCAGCCAGTCTAAAAAACACTATCTTGGACTTCTCTGCATGTTTCCCAGGCGAGCAATTGGCAGCATGTTCAGAACCATGTTTCTGTGAATAACTCCTGAACCGTAAGTCCTAGACGCTCGCTCTTGGCTGCATTCGATTCAGCTCGTGGCAGCCAGTCTAAAAAACACTATCTTGGACTTCTCTGCATGTTTCCCAGGCGAGCAATTGGCAGCATGTTCAGAACCATGTTTCTGTGAATAACTCCTGAACCGTAAGTCCTAGACGCTCGCTCTTGGCTGCATTCGATTCAGCTCGTGGCAGCCAGTCTAAAAAACACTATCTTGGACTTCTCTGCATGTTCCTAAGGCAAATGTTTCTAAAGCTAATTCTTGAACCGTAAGTCCTAGACGCTCGATCTTGGCGGCATTCGTCTCAGCGCCAGGCAATTAGTATAGGAGCACTGTGTTTGACTTCTCTGGATGTTTCCCAGGCGAGTTATTGACAAGTAAATCCTAGACGCTCGATCTTGGTTATTTTCGCTTTCGCGGCTGGCAGTAAAAGAACCATGTTTCTGTGAATAACTCCTGAACCGTAAGTCCTAGACGCTCGCTCTTGGCTGCATTCGATTCAGCTCGTGGCAGCCAGTCTAAAAAACACTATCTTGGACTTCTCTGCTTGTTTCCCAGGCGAGCAATTGGCAGCATGTTCAGAACCATGTTTCTGTGAATAACTCCTGAACCGTAAGTCCTAGACGCTCGCTCTTGGCTGCATTCGATTCAGCTCGTGGCAGCCAGTCTAAAAAACGCTATCTTGGACTTCTCTGCATGTTTCCCAGGCGAGCAATTGGCAGCATGTTCAGAACCATGTTTCTGTGAATAACTCCTGAACCGTAAGTCCTAGACGCTCGCTCTTGGCTGCATTCGATTCAGCTCGTGGCAGCCAGTCTAAAAAACACTATCTTGGACTTCTCTGCATGTTCCTAAGGCAAATGTTTCTAAAGCTAATTCTTGAACCGTAAGTCCTAGACGCTCGATCTTGGCGGCATTCGTCTCAGCGCCACGCAATTAGTATAGGAGCACTGTGTTTGACTTCTCTGGATGTTTCCCAGGCGAGTTATTGACAAGTAAATCCTAGACGCTCGATCTTGGTTATTTTCGCTTTCGCGGCTGGCAGTAAAAGAACCATGTTTCTGTGAATAACTCCTGAACCGTAAGTCCTAGACGCTCGCTCTTGGCTGCATTCGATTCAGCTCGTGGCAGCCAGTCTAAAAAACACTATCTTGGACTTCTCTGCTTGTTTCCCAGGCGAGCAATTGGCAGCATTTTCAGAACCATGTTTCTGTGAATAACTCCTGAACCGTAAGTCCTAGACGCTCGCTCTTGGCTGCATTCGATTCAGCTCGTGGCAGCCAGTCTAAAAAACACTATCTTGGACTTCTCTGCATGTTTCCCAGGCGAGCAATTGTCAGCATGTTCAGAACCATGTTTCTGTGAATAACTCCTGAACCGTAAGTCCTAGACGCTCGCTCTTGGCTGCATTCGATTCAGCTCGTGGCAGCCAGTCTAAAAAACACTATCTTGGACTTCTCTGCATGTTTCCCAGGCGAGCAATTGGCAGCATGTTCAGAACCATGTTTCTGTGAATAACTCCTGAACCGTAAGTCCTAGACGCTCGCTCTTGGCTGCATTCGATTCAGCTCGTGGCAGCCAGTCTAAAAAACACTATCTTGGACTTCTCTGCATGTTTCCCAGGCGAGAAATTGGCAGCATGTTCAGAACCATGTTTCTGTGAATAACTCCTGAACCGTAAGTCCTAGACGCTCGCTCTTGGCTGCATTCGATTCAGCTCGTGGCAGCCAGTCTAAAAAACACTATCTTGGACTTCTCTGCATGTTTCCCAGGCGAGCAATTGGCAGCATGTTCAGAACCATGTTTCTGTGAATAACTCCTGAACCGTAAGTCCTAGACGCTCGCTCTTGGCTGCATTCGATTCAGCTCGTGGCAGCCAGTCTAAAAAACACTATCTTGGACTTCTCTGCATGTTTCCCAGGCGAGAAATTGGCAGCATGTTCAAAACCATGTTTCTGTGAATAACTCCTGAACCGTAAGTCCTAGACGCTCGATCTTGGCGGCATTCGTCTCAGCGCCTGGCAATTAGTATAGGAGCACTGTGTTTGACTTCTCTGGATGTTTCCCAGGCGAGTTATTGACAAGTAAATCCTAGACGCTCGATCTTGGTTATTTTCGCTTTCGCGGCTGGCAGTAAAAGAACCATGTTTCTGTGAATAACTCCTGAACCGTAAGTCCTAGACGCTCGCTCTTGGCTGCATTCGATTCAGCTCGTGGCAGCCAGTCTAAAAAACACTATCTTGGACTTCTCTGCATGTTTCCCAGGCGAGAAATTGGCAGCATGTTCAGAACCATGTTTCTGTGAATAACTCCTGAACCGTAAGTCCTAGACGCTCGATCTTGGCGGCATTCGTCTCAGCGCCTGGCAATTAGTATAGGAGCACTGTGTTTGACTTCTCTGGATGTTTCCCAGGCGAGTTATTGACAAGTAAATCCTAGACGCTCGATCTTGGTTATTTTCGCTTTCGCGGCTGGCAGTAAAAGAACCATGTTTCTGTGAATAACTCCTGAACCGTAAGTCCTAGACGCTCGCTCTTGGCTGCATTCGATTCAGCTCGTGGCAGCCAGTCTAAAAAACACTATCTTGGACTTCTCTGCATGTTTCCCAGGCGAGCAATTGGCAGCATGTTCAGAACCATGTTTCTGTGAATAACTCCTGAACCGTAAGTCCTAGACGCTCGCTCTTGGCTGCATTCGATTCAGCTCGTGGCAGCCAGTCTAAAAAACACTATCTTGGACTTCTCTGCATGTTTCCCAGACGAGCAATTGGCAGCATGTTCAGAACCATGTTTCTGTGAATAACTCCTGAACCGTAAGTCCTAGACGCTCGCTCTTGGCTGCATTCGATTCAGCTCGTGGCAGCCAGTCTAAAAAACACTATCTTGGACTTCTCTGCATGTTTCCCAGGCGAGCAATTGGCAGCATGTTCAGAACCATGTTTCTGTGAATAACTCCTGAACCGTAAGTCCTAGACGCTCGCTCTTGGCTGCATTCGATTCAGCTCGTGGCAGCCAGTCTAAAAAACACTATCTTGGACTTCTCTGCATGTTTCCCAGGCGAGCAATTGGCAGCATGTTCAGAACCATGTTTCTGTGAATAACTCCTGAACCGTAAGTCCTAGACGCTCGCTCTTGGCTGCATTCGATTCAGCTCGTGGCAGCCAGTCTAAAAAACACTATCTTGGACTTCTCTGCATGTTCCTAAGGCAAATGTTTCTAAAGCTAATTCTTGAACCGTAAGTCCTAGACGCTCGATCTTGGCGGCATTCGTCTCAGCGCCACGCAATTAGTATAGGAGCACTGTGTTTGACTTCTCTGGATGTTTCCCAGGCGAGTTATTGACAAGTAAATCCTAGACGCTCGATCTTGGTTATTTTCGCTTTCGCGGCTGGCAGTAAAAGAACCATGTTTCTGTGAATAACTCCTGAACCGTAAGTCCTAGACGCTCGCTCTTGGCTGCATTCGATTCAGCTCGTGGCAGCCAGTCTAAAAAACACTATCTTGGACTTCTCTGCTTGTTTCCCAGGCGAGCAATTGGCAGCATTTTCAGAACCATGTTTCTGTGAATAACTCCTGAACCGTAAGTCCTAGACGCTCGCTCTTGGCTGCATTCGATTCAGCTCGTGGCAGCCAGTCTAAAAAACACTATCTTGGACTTCTCTGCATGTTTCCCAGGCGAGCAATTGTCAGCATGTTCAGAACCATGTTTCTGTGAATAACTCCTGAACCGTAAGTCCTAGACGCTCGCTCTTGGCTGCATTCGATTCAGCTCGTGGCAGCCAGTCTAAAAAACACTATCTTGGACTTCTCTGCATGTTTCCCAGGCGAGCAATTGGCAGCATGTTCAGAACCATGTTTCTGTGAATAACTCCTGAACCGTAAGTCCTAGACGCTCGCTCTTGGCTGCATTCGATTCAGCTCGTGGCAGCCAGTCTAAAAAACACTATCTTGGACTTCTCTGCATGTTTCCCAGGCGAGCAATTGGCAGCATGTTCAGAACCATGTTTCTGTGAATAACTCCTGAACCGTAAGTCCTAGACGCTCGCTCTTGGCTGCATTCGATTCAGCTCGTGGCAGCCAGTCTAAAAAACACTATCTTGGACTTCTCTGCATGTTTCCCAGGCGAGCAATTGGCAGCATGTTCAGAACCATGTTTCTGTGAATAACTCCTGAACCGTAAGTCCTAGACGCTCGCTCTTGGCTGCATTCGATTCAGCTCGTGGCAGCCAGTCTAAAAAACACTATCTTGGACTTCTCTGCATGTTCCTAAGGCAAATGTTTCTAAAGCTAATTCTTGAACCGTAAGTCCTAGACGCTCGATCTTGGCGGCATTCGTCTCAGCGCCAGGCAATTAGTATAGGAGCACTGTGTTTGACTTCTCTGGATGTTTCCCAGGCGAGTTATTGACAAGTAAATCCTAGACGCTCGATCTTGGTTATTTTCGCTTTCGCGGCTGGCAGTAAAAGAACCATGTTTCTGTGAATAACTCCTGAACCGTAAGTCCTAGACGCTCGCTCTTGGCTGCATTCGATTCAGCTCGTGGCAGCCAGTCTAAAAAACACTATCTTGGACTTCTCTGCATGTTTCCCAGGCGAGCAATTGGCAGCATGTTCAGAACCATGTTTCTGTGAATAACTCCTGAACCGTAAGTCCTAGACGCTCGCTCTTGGCTGCATTCGATTCAGCTCGTGGCAGCCAGTCTAAAAAACACTATCTTGGACTTCTCTGCATGTTTCCCAGGCGAGCAATTGGCAGCATGTTCAGAACCATGTTTCTGTGAATAACTCCTGAACCGTAAGTCCTAGACGCTCGCTCTTGGCTGCATTCGATTCAGCTCGTGGCAGCCAGTCTAAAAAACACTATCTTGGACTTCTCTGCATGTTTCCCAGGCGAGCAATTGGCAGCATGTTCAGAACCATGTTTCTGTGAATAACTCCTGAACCGTAAGTCCTAGACGCTCGCTCTTGGCTGCATTCGATTCAGCTCGTGGCAGCCAGTCTAAAAAACACTATCTTGGACTTCTCTGCATGTTCCTAAGGCAAATGTTTCTAAAGCTAATTCTTGAACCGTAAGTCCTAGACGCTCGATCTTGGCGGCATTCGTCTCAGCGCCAGGCAATTAGTATAGGAGCACTGTGTTTGACTTCTCTGGATGTTTCCCAGGCGAGTTATTGACAAGTAAATCCTAGACGCTCGATCTTGGTTATTTTCGCTTTCGCGGCTGGCAGTAAAAGAACCATGTTTCTGTGAATAACTCCTGAACCGTAAGTCCTAGACGCTCGCTCTTGGCTGCATTCGATTCAGCTCGTGGCAGCCAGTCTAAAAAACACTATCTTGGACTTCTCTGCTTGTTTCCCAGGCGAGCAATTGGCAGCATTTTCAGAACCATGTTTCTGTGAATAACTCCTGAACCGTAAGTCCTAGACGCTCGCTCTTGGCTGCATTCGATTCAGCTCGTGGCAGCCAGTCTAAAAAACACTATCTTGGACTTCTCTGCATGTTTCCCAGGCGAGCAATTGTCAGCATGTTCAGAACCATGTTTCTGTGAATAACTCCTGAACCGTAAGTCCTAGACGCTCGCTCTTGGCTGCATTCGATTCAGCTCGTGGCAGCCAGTCTAAAAAACACTATCTTGGACTTCTCTGCATGTTTCCCAGGCGAGCAATTGGCAGCATGTTCAGAACCATGTTTCTGTGAATAACTCCTGAACCGTAAGTCCTAGACGCTCGCTCTTGGCTGCATTCGATTCAGCTCGTGGCAGCCAGTCTAAAAAACACTATCTTGGACTTCTCTGCATGTTTCCCAGGCGAGCAATTGGCAGCATGTTCAGAACCATGTTTCTGTGAATAACTCCTGAACCGTAAGTCCTAGACGCTCGCTCTTGGCTGCATTCGATTCAGCTCGTGGCAGCCAGTCTAAAAAACACTATCTTGGACTTCTCTGCATGTTCCTAAGGCAAATGTTTCTAAAGCTAATTCTTGAACCGTAAGTCCTAGACGCTCGATCTTGGCGGCATTCGTCTCAGCGCCAGGCAATTAGTATAGGAGCACTGTGTTTGACTTCTCTGGATGTTTCCCAGGCGAGTTATTGACAAGTAAATCCTAGACGCTCGATCTTGGTTATTTTCGCTTTCGCGGCTGGCAGTAAAAGAACCATGTTTCTGTGAATAACTCCTGAACCGTAAGTCCTAGACGCTCGCTCTTGGCTGCATTCGATTCAGCTCGTGGCAGCCAGTCTAAAAAACACTATCTTGGACTTCTCTGCATGTTTCCCAGGCGAGCAATTGGCAGCATGTTCAGAACCATGTTTCTGTGAATAACTCCTGAACCGTAAGTCCTAGACGCTCGCTCTTGGCTGCATTCGATTCAGCTCGTGGCAGCCAGTCTAAAAAACACTATCTTGGACTTCTCTGCATGTTCCTAAGGCAAATGTTTCTAAAGCTAATTCTTGAACCGTAAGTCCTAGACGCTCGATCTTGGCGGCATTCGTCTCAGCGCCAGGCAATTAGTATAGGAGCACTGTGTTTGACTTCTCTGGATGTTTCCCAGGCGAGTTATTGACAAGTAAATCCTAGACGCTCGATCTTGGTTATTTTCGCTTTCGCGGCTGGCAGTAAAAGAACCATGTTTCTGTGAATAACTCCTGAACCGTAAGTCCTAGACGCTCGCTCTTGGCTGCATTCGATTCAGCTCGTGGCAGCCAGTCTAAAAAACACTATCTTGGACTTCTCTGCTTGTTTCCCAGGCGAGCAATTGGCAGCATGTTCAGAACCATGTTTCTGTGAATAACTCCTGAACCGTAAGTCCTAGACGCTCGCTCTTGGCTGCATTCGATTCAGCTCGTGGCAGCCAGTCTAAAAAACACTATCTTGGACTTCTCTGCTTGTTTCCCAGGCGAGCAATTGGCAGCATTTTCAGAACCATGTTTCTGTGAATAACTCCTGAACCGTAAGTCCTAGACGCTCGCTCTTGGCTGCATTCGATTCAGCTCGTGGCAGCCAGTCTAAAAAACACTATCTTGGACTTCTCTGCATGTTTCCCAGGCGAGCAATTGTCAGCATGTTCAGAACCATGTTTCTGTGAATAACTCCTGAACCGTAAGTCCTAGACGCTCGCTCTTGGCTGCATTCGATTCAGCTCGTGGCAGCCAGTCTAAAAAACACTATCTTGGACTTCTCTGCATGTTTCCCAGGCGAGCAATTGGCAGCATGTTCAGAACCATGTTTCTGTGAATAACTCCTGAACCGTAAGTCCTAGACGCTCGCTCTTGGCTGCATTCGATTCAGCTCGTGGCAGCCAGTCTAAAAAACACTATCTTGGACTTCTCTGCATGTTTCCCAGGCGAGAAATTGGCAGCATGTTCAGAACCATGTTTCTGTGAATAACTCCTGAACCGTAAGTCCTAGACGCTCGCTCTTGGCTGCATTCGATTCAGCTCGTGGCAGCCAGTCTAAAAAACACTATCTTGGACTTCTCTGCATGTTTCCCAGGCGAGCAATTGGCAGCATGTTCAGAACCATGTTTCTGTGAATAACTCCTGAACCGTAAGTCCTAGACGCTCGCTCTTGGCTGCATTCGATTCAGCTCGTGGCAGCCAGTCTAAAAAACACTATCTTGGACTTCTCTGCATGTTTCCCAGGCGAGAAATTGGCAGCATGTTCAAAACCATGTTTCTGTGAATAACTCCTGAACCGTAAGTCCTAGACGCTCGCTCTTGGCTGCATTCGATTCAGCTCGTGGCAGCCAGTCTAAAAAACACTATCTTGGACTTCTCTGCTTGTTTCCCAGGCGAGCAATTGGCAGCATTTTCAGAACCATGTTTCTGTGAATAACTCCTGAACCGTAAGTCCTAGACGCTCGCTCTTGGCTGCATTCGATTCAGCTCGTGGCAGCCAGTCTAAAAAACACTATCTTGGACTTCTCTGCATGTTTCCCAGGCGAGCAATTGTCAGCATGTTCAGAACCATGTTTCTGTGAATAACTCCTGAACCGTAAGTCCTAGACGCTCGCTCTTGGCTGCATTCGATTCAGCTCGTGGCAGCCAGTCTAAAAAACACTATCTTGGACTTCTCTGCATGTTTCCCAGGCGAGCAATTGGCAGCATGTTCAGAACCATGTTTCTGTGAATAACTCCTGAACCGTAAGTCCTAGACGCTCGCTCTTGGCTGCATTCGATTCAGCTCGTGGCAGCCAGTCTAAAAAACACTATCTTGGACTTCTCTGCATGTTTCCCAGGCGAGAAATTGGCAGCATGTTCAGAACCATGTTTCTGTGAATAACTCCTGAACCGTAAGTCCTAGACGCTCGATCTTGGCGGCATTCGTCTCAGCGCCTGGCAATTAGTATAGGAGCACTGTGTTTGACTTCTCTGGATGTTTCCCAGGCGAGTTATTGACAAGTAAATCCTAGACGCTCGATCTTGGTTATTTTCGCTTTCGCGGCTGGCAGTAAAAGAACCATGTTTCTGTGAATAACTCCTGAACCGTAAGTCCTAGACGCTCGCTCTTGGCTGCATTCGATTCAGCTCGTGGCAGCCAGTCTAAAAAACACTATCTTGGACTTCTCTGCATGTTTCCCAGGCGAGCAATTGGCAGCATGTTCAGAACCATGTTTCTGTGAATAACTCCTGAACCGTAAGTCCTAGACGCTCGCTCTTGGCTGCATTCGATTCAGCTCGTGGCAGCCAGTCTAAAAAACACTATCTTGGACTTCTCTGCATGTTTCCCAGACGAGCAATTGGCAGCATGTTCAGAACCATGTTTCTGTGAATAACTCCTGAACCGTAAGTCCTAGACGCTCGCTCTTGGCTGCATTCGATTCAGCTCGTGGCAGCCAGTCTAAAAAACACTATCTTGGACTTCTCTGCATGTTTCCCAGGCGAGAAATTGGCAGCATGTTCAGAACCATGTTTCTGTGAATAACTCCTGAACCGTAAGTCCTAGACGCTCGATCTTGGCGGCATTCGTCTCAGCGCCTGCCAATTAGTATAGGAGCACTGTGTTTGACTTCTCTGGATGTTTCCCAGGCGAGTTATTGACAAGTAAATCCTAGACGCTCGATCTTGGTTATTTTCGCTTTCGCGGCTGGCAGTAAAAGAACCATGTTTCTGTGAATAACTCCTGAACCGTAAGTCCTAGACGCTCGCTCTTGGCTGCATTCGATTCAGCTCGTGGCAGCCAGTCTAAAAAACACTATCTTGGACTTCTCTGCATGTTTCCCAGGCGAGAAATTGGCAGCATGTTCAGAACCATGTTTCTGTGAATAACTCCTGAACCGTAAGTCCTAGACGCTCGATCTTGGCGGCATTCGTCTCAGCGCCTGGCAATTAGTATAGGAGCACTGTGTTTGACTTCTCTGGATGTTTCCCAGGCGAGTTATTGACAAGTAAATCCTAGACGCTCGATCTTGGTTATTTTCGCTTTCGCGGCTGGCAGTAAAAGAACCATGTTTCTGTGAATAACTCCTGAACCGTAAGTCCTAGACGCTCGCTCTTGGCTGCATTCGATTCAGCTCGTGGCAGCCAGTCTAAAAAACACTATCTTGGACTTCTCTGCATGTTTCCCAGGCGAGAAATTGGCAGCATGTTCAGAACCATGTTTCTGTGAATAACTCCTGAACCGTAAGTCCTAGACGCTCGCTCTTGGCTGCATTCGATTCAGCTCGTGGCAGCCAGTCTAAAAAACACTATCTTGGACTTCTCTGCATGTTCCTAAGGCAAATGTTTCTAAAGCTAATTCTTGAACCGTAAGTCCTAGACGCTCGATCTTGGCGGCATTCGTCTCAGCGCCACGCAATTAGTATAGGAGCACTGTGTTTGACTTCTCTGGATGTTTCCCAGGCGAGTTATTGACAAGTAAATCCTAGACGCTCGATCTTGGTTATTTTCGCTTTCGCGGCTGGCAGTAAAAGAACCATGTTTCTGTGAATAACTCCTGAACCGTAAGTCCTAGACGCTCGCTCTTGGCTGCATTCGATTCAGCTCGTGGCAGCCAGTCTAAAAAACACTATCTTGGACTTCTCTGCTTGTTTCCCAGGCGAGCAATTGGCAGCATTTTCAGAACCATGTTTCTGTGAATAACTCCTGAACCGTAAGTCCTAGACGCTCGCTCTTGGCTGCATTCGATTCAGCTCGTGGCAGCCAGTCTAAAAAACACTATCTTGGACTTCTCTGCATGTTTCCCAGGCGAGCAATTGTCAGCATGTTCAGAACCATGTTTCTGTGAATAACTCCTGAACCGTAAGTCCTAGACGCTCGCTCTTGGCTGCATTCGATTCAGCTCGTGGCAGCCAGTCTAAAAAACACTATCTTGGACTTCTCTGCATGTTTCCCAGGCGAGCAATTGGCAGCATGTTCAGAACCATGTTTCTGTGAATAACTCCTGAACCGTAAGTCCTAGACGCTCGCTCTTGGCTGCATTCGATTCAGCTCGTGGCAGCCAGTCTAAAAAACACTATCTTGGACTTCTCTGCATGTTTCCCAGGCGAGAAATTGGCAGCATGTTCAGAACCATGTTTCTGTGAATAACTCCTGAACCGTAAGTCCTAGACGCTCGCTCTTGGCTGCATTCGATTCAGCTCGTGGCAGCCAGTCTAAAAAACACTATCTTGGACTTCTCTGCATGTTTCCCAGGCGAGCAATTGTCAGCATGTTCAGAACCATGTTTCTGTGAATAACTCCTGAACCGTAAGTCCTAGACGCTCGCTCTTGGCTGCATTCGATTCAGCTCGTGGCAGCCAGTCTAAAAAACACTATCTTGGACTTCTCTGCATGTTTCCCAGGCGAGCAATTGGCAGCATGTTCAGAACCATGTTTCTGTGAATAACTCCTGAACCGTAAGTCCTAGACGCTCGCTCTTGGCTGCATTCGATTCAGCTCGTGGCAGCCAGTCTAAAAAACACTATCTTGGACTTCTCTGCATGTTTCCCAGGCGAGAAATTGGCAGCATGTTCAGAACCATGTTTCTGTGAATAACTCCTGAACCGTAAGTCCTAGACGCTCGCTCTTGGCTGCATTCGATTCAGCTCGTGGCAGCCAGTCTAAAAAACACTATCTTGGACTTCTCTGCATGTTTCCCAGGCGAGCAATTGGCAGCATGTTCAGAACCATGTTTCTGTGAATAACTCCTGAACCGTAAGTCCTAGACGCTCGCTCTTGGCTGCATTCGATTCAGCTCGTGGCAGCCAGTCTAAAAAACACTATCTTGGACTTCTCTGCATGTTTCCCAGGCGAGAAATTGGCAGCATGTTCAAAACCATGTTTCTGTGAATAACTCCTGAACCGTAAGTCCTAGACGCTCGATCTTGGCGGCATTCGTCTCAGCGCCTGGCAATTAGTATAGGAGCACTGTGTTTGACTTCTCTGGATGTTTCCCAGGCGAGTTATTGACAAGTAAATCCTAGACGCTCGATCTTGGTTATTTTCGCTTTCGCGGCTGGCAGTAAAAGAACCATGTTTCTGTGAATAACTCCTGAACCGTAAGTCCTAGACGCTCGCTCTTGGCTGCATTCGATTCAGCTCGTGGCAGCCAGTCTAAAAAACACTATCTTGGACTTCTCTGCATGTTTCCCAGGCGAGAAATTGGCAGCATGTTCAGAACCATGTTTCTGTGAATAACTCCTGAACCGTAAGTCCTAGACGCTCGATCTTGGCGGCATTCGTCTCAGCGCCTGGCAATTAGTATAGGAGCACTGTGTTTGACTTCTCTGGATGTTTCCCAGGCGAGTTATTGACAAGTAAATCCTAGACGCTCGATCTTGGTTATTTTCGCTTTCGCGGCTGGCAGTAAAAGAACCATGTTTCTGTGAATAACTCCTGAACCGTAAGTCCTAGACGCTCGCTCTTGGCTGCATTCGATTCAGCTCGTGGCAGCCAGTCTAAAAAACACTATCTTGGACTTCTCTGCATGTTTCCCAGGCGAGCAATTGGCAGCATGTTCAGAACCATGTTTCTGTGAATAACTCCTGAACCGTAAGTCCTAGACGCTCGCTCTTGGCTGCATTCGATTCAGCTCGTGGCAGCCAGTCTAAAAAACACTATCTTGGACTTCTCTGCATGTTTCCCAGGCGAGCAATTGGCAGCATGTTCAGAACCATGTTTCTGTGAATAACTCCTGAACCGTAAGTCCTAGACGCTCGCTCTTGGCTGCATTCGATTCAGCTCGTGGCAGCCAGTCTAAAAAACACTATCTTGGACTTCTCTGCATGTTTCCCAGGCGAGCAATTGGCAGCATGTTCAGAACCATGTTTCTGTGAATAACTCCTGAACCGTAAGTCCTAGACGCTCGCTCTTGGCTGCATTCGATTCAGCTCGTGGCAGCCAGTCTAAAAAACACTATCTTGGACTTCTCTGCATGTTCCTAAGGCAAATGTTTCTAAAGCTAATTCTTGAACCGTAAGTCCTAGACGCTCGATCTTGGCGGCATTCGTCTCAGCGCCAGGCAATTAGTATAGGAGCACTGTGTTTGACTTCTCTGGATGTTTCCCAGGCGAGTTATTGACAAGTAAATCCTAGACGCTCGATCTTGGTTATTTTCGCTTTCGCGGCTGGCAGTAAAAGAACCATGTTTCTGTGAATAACTCCTGAACCGTAAGTCCTAGACGCTCGCTCTTGGCTGCATTCGATTCAGCTCGTGGCAGCCAGTCTAAAAAACACTATCTTGGACTTCTCTGCATGTTTCCCAGGCGAGCAATTGGCAGCATGTTCAGAACCATGTTTCTGTGAATAACTCCTGAACCGTAAGTCCTAGACGCTCGCTCTTGGCTGCATTCGATTCAGCTCGTGGCAGCCAGTCTAAAAAACACTATCTTGGACTTCTCTGCATGTTCCTAAGGCAAATGTTTCTAAAGCTAATTCTTGAACCGTAAGTCCTAGACGCTCGATCTTGGCGGCATTCGTCTCAGCGCCACGCAATTAGTATAGGAGCACTGTGTTTGACTTCTCTGGATGTTTCCCAGGCGAGTTATTGACAAGTAAATCCTAGACGCTCGATCTTGGTTATTTTCGCTTTCGCGGCTGGCAGTAAAAGAACCATGTTTCTGTGAATAACTCCTGAACCGTAAGTCCTAGACGCTCGCTCTTGGCTGCATTCGATTCAGCTCGTGGCAGCCAGTCTAAAAAACACTATCTTGGACTTCTCTGCTTGTTTCCCAGGCGAGCAATTGGCAGCATTTTCAGAACCATGTTTCTGTGAATAACTCCTGAACCGTAAGTCCTAGACGCTCGCTCTTGGCTGCATTCGATTCAGCTCGTGGCAGCCAGTCTAAAAAACACTATCTTGGACTTCTCTGCATGTTTCCCAGGCGAGCAATTGTCAGCATGTTCAGAACCATGTTTCTGTGAATAACTCCTGAACCGTAAGTCCTAGACGCTCGCTCTTGGCTGCATTCGATTCAGCTCGTGGCAGCCAGTCTAAAAAACACTATCTTGGACTTCTCTGCATGTTTCCCAGGCGAGCAATTGGCAGCATGTTCAGAACCATGTTTCTGTGAATAACTCCTGAACCGTAAGTCCTAGACGCTCGCTCTTGGCTGCATTCGATTCAGCTCGTGGCAGCCAGTCTAAAAAACACTATCTTGGACTTCTCTGCATGTTTCCCAGGCGAGAAATTGGCAGCATGTTCAGAACCATGTTTCTGTGAATAACTCCTGAACCGTAAGTCCTAGACGCTCGCTCTTGGCTGCATTCGATTCAGCTCGTGGCAGCCAGTCTAAAAAACACTATCTTGGACTTCTCTGCATGTTTCCCAGGCGAGCAATTGGCAGCATGTTCAGAACCATGTTTCTGTGAATAACTCCTGAACCGTAAGTCCTAGACGCTCGCTCTTGGCTGCATTCGATTCAGCTCGTGGCAGCCAGTCTAAAAAACACTATCTTGGACTTCTCTGCATGTTTCCCAGGCGAGAAATTGGCAGCATGTTCAAAACCATGTTTCTGTGAATAACTCCTGAACCGTAAGTCCTAGACGCTCGATCTTGGCGGCATTCGTCTCAGCGCCTGGCAATTAGTATAGGAGCACTGTGTTTGACTTCTCTGGATGTTTCCCAGGCGAGTTATTGACAAGTAAATCCTAGACGCTCGATCTTGGTTATTTTCGCTTTCGCGGCTGGCAGTAAAAGAACCATGTTTCTGTGAATAACTCCTGAACCGTAAGTCCTAGACGCTCGCTCTTGGCTGCATTCGATTCAGCTCGTGGCAGCCAGTCTAAAAAACACTATCTTGGACTTCTCTGCATGTTTCCCAGGCGAGAAATTGGCAGCATGTTCAGAACCATGTTTCTGTGAATAACTCCTGAACCGTAAGTCCTAGATGCTCGATCTTGGCGGCATTCGTCTCAGCGCCTGGCAATTAGTATAGGAGCACTGTGTTTGACTTCTCTGGATGTTTCCCAGGCGAGTTATTGACAAGTAAATCCTAGACGCTCGATCTTGGTTATTTTCGCTTTCGCGGCTGGCAGTAAAAGAACCATGTTTCTGTGAATAACTCCTGAACCGTAAGTCCTAGACGCTCGCTCTTGGCTGCATTCGATTCAGCTCGTGGCAGCCAGTCTAAAAAACACTATCTTGGACTTCTCTGCATGTTTCCCAGGCGAGCAATTGGCAGCATGTTCAGAACCATGTTTCTGTGAATAACTCCTGAACCGTAAGTCCTAGACGCTCGCTCTTGGCTGCATTCGATTCAGCTCGTGGCAGCCAGTCTAAAAAACACTATCTTGGACTTCTCTGCATGTTTCCCAGACGAGCAATTGGCAGCATGTTCAGAACCATGTTTCTGTGAATAACTCCTGAACCGTAAGTCCTAGACGCTCGCTCTTGGCTGCATTCGATTCAGCTCGTGGCAGCCAGTCTAAAAAACACTATCTTGGACTTCTCTGCATGTTTCCCAGGCGAGCAATTGGCAGCATGTTCAGAACCATGTTTCTGTGAATAACTCCTGAACCGTAAGTCCTAGACGCTCGCTCTTGGCTGCATTCGATTCAGCTCGTGGCAGCCAGTCTAAAAAACACTATCTTGGACTTCTCTGCATGTTTCCCAGGCGAGCAATTGGCAGCATGTTCAGAACCATGTTTCTGTGAATAACTCCTGAACCGTAAGTCCTAGACGCTCGCTCTTGGCTGCATTCGATTCAGCTCGTGGCAGCCAGTCTAAAAAACACTATCTTGGACTTCTCTGCATGTTCCTAAGGCAAATGTTTCTAAAGCTAATTCTTGAACCGTAAGTCCTAGACGCTCGATCTTGGCGGCATTCGTCTCAGCGCCACGCAATTAGTATAGGAGCACTGTGTTTGACTTCTCTGGATGTTTCCCAGGCGAGTTATTGACAAGTAAATCCTAGACGCTCGATCTTGGTTATTTTCGCTTTCGCGGCTGGCAGTAAAAGAACCATGTTTCTGTGAATAACTCCTGAACCGTAAGTCCTAGACGCTCGCTCTTGGCTGCATTCGATTCAGCTCGTGGCAGCCAGTCTAAAAAACACTATCTTGGACTTCTCTGCTTGTTTCCCAGGCGAGCAATTGGCAGCATTTTCAGAACCATGTTTCTGTGAATAACTCCTGAACCGTAAGTCCTAGACGCTCGCTCTTGGCTGCATTCGATTCAGCTCGTGGCAGCCAGTCTAAAAAACACTATCTTGGACTTCTCTGCATGTTTCCCAGGCGAGCAATTGTCAGCATGTTCAGAACCATGTTTCTGTGAATAACTCCTGAACCGTAAGTCCTAGACGCTCGCTCTTGGCTGCATTCGATTCAGCTCGTGGCAGCCAGTCTAAAAAACACTATCTTGGACTTCTCTGCATGTTTCCCAGGCGAGCAATTGGCAGCATGTTCAGAACCATGTTTCTGTGAATAACTCCTGAACCGTAAGTCCTAGACGCTCGCTCTTGGCTGCATTCGATTCAGCTCGTGGCAGCCAGTCTAAAAAACACTATCTTGGACTTCTCTGCATGTTTCCCAGGCGAGCAATTGGCAGCATGTTCAGAACCATGTTTCTGTGAATAACTCCTGAACCGTAAGTCCTAGACGCTCGCTCTTGGCTGCATTCGATTCAGCTCGTGGCAGCCAGTCTAAAAAACACTATCTTGGACTTCTCTGCATGTTTCCCAGGCGAGCAATTGGCAGCATGTTCAGAACCATGTTTCTGTGAATAACTCCTGAACCGTAAGTCCTAGACGCTCGCTCTTGGCTGCATTCGATTCAGCTCGTGGCAGCCAGTCTAAAAAACACTATCTTGGACTTCTCTGCATGTTTCCCAGGCGAGCAATTGGCAGCATGTTCAGAACCATGTTTCTGTGAATAACTCCTGAACCGTAAGTCCTAGACGCTCGCTCTTGGCTGCATTCGATTCAGCTCGTGGCAGCCAGTCTAAAAAACACTATCTTGGACTTCTCTGCATGTTCCTAAGGCAAATGTTTCTAAAGCTAATTCTTGAACCGTAAGTCCTAGACGCTCGATCTTGGCGGCATTCGTCTCAGCGCCAGGCAATTAGTATAGGAGCACTGTGTTTGACTTCTCTGGATGTTTCCCAGGCGAGTTATTGACAAGTAAATCCTAGACGCTCGATCTTGGTTATTTTCGCTTTCGCGGCTGGCAGTAAAAGAACCATGTTTCTGTGAATAACTCCTGAACCGTAAGTCCTAGACGCTCGCTCTTGGCTGCATTCGATTCAGCTCGTGGCAGCCAGTCTAAAAAACACTATCTTGGACTTCTCTGCATGTTTCCCAGGCGAGCAATTGGCAGCATGTTCAGAACCATGTTTCTGTGAATAACTCCTGAACCGTAAGTCCTAGACGCTCGCTCTTGGCTGCATTCGATTCAGCTCGTGGCAGCCAGTCTAAAAAACACTATCTTGGACTTCTCTGCATGTTTCCCAGGCGAGCAATTGGCAGCATGTTCAGAACCATGTTTCTGTGAATAACTCCTGAACCGTAAGTCCTAGACGCTCGCTCTTGGCTGCATTCGATTCAGCTCGTGGCAGCCAGTCTAAAAAACACTATCTTGGACTTCTCTGCATGTTCCTAAGGCAAATGTTTCTAAAGCTAATTCTTGAACCGTAAGTCCTAGACGCTCGATCTTGGCGGCATTCGTCTCAGCGCCACGCAATTAGTATAGGAGCACTGTGTTTGACTTCTCTGGATGTTTCCCAGGCGAGTTATTGACAAGTAAATCCTAGACGCTCGATCTTGGTTATTTTCGCTTTCGCGGCTGGCAGTAAAAGAACCATGTTTCTGTGAATAACTCCTGAACCGTAAGTCCTAGACGCTCGCTCTTGGCTGCATTCGATTCAGCTCGTGGCAGCCAGTCTAAAAAACACTATCTTGGACTTCTCTGCTTGTTTCCCAGGCGAGCAATTGGCAGCATTTTCAGAACCATGTTTCTGTGAATAACTCCTGAACCGTAAGTCCTAGACGCTCGCTCTTGGCTGCATTCGATTCAGCTCGTGGCAGCCAGTCTAAAAAACACTATCTTGGACTTCTCTGCATGTTTCCCAGGCGAGCAATTGTCAGCATGTTCAGAACCATGTTTCTGTGAATAACTCCTGAACCGTAAGTCCTAGACGCTCGCTCTTGGCTGCATTCGATTCAGCTCGTGGCAGCCAGTCTAAAAAACACTATCTTGGACTTCTCTGCATGTTTCCCAGGCGAGCAATTGGCAGCATGTTCAGAACCATGTTTCTGTGAATAACTCCTGAACCGTAAGTCCTAGACGCTCGCTCTTGGCTGCATTCGATTCAGCTCGTGGCAGCCAGTCTAAAAAACACTATCTTGGACTTCTCTGCATGTTTCCCAGGCGAGAAATTGGCAGCATGTTCAGAACCATGTTTCTGTGAATAACTCCTGAACCGTAAGTCCTAGACGCTCGCTCTTGGCTGCATTCGATTCAGCTCGTGGCAGCCAGTCTAAAAAACACTATCTTGGACTTCTCTGCATGTTTCCCAGGCGAGCAATTGGCAGCATGTTCAGAACCATGTTTCTGTGAATAACTCCTGAACCGTAAGTCCTAGACGCTCGATCTTGGCGGCATTCGTCTCAGCGCCTGGCAATTAGTATAGGAGCACTGTGTTTGACTTCTCTGGATGTTTCCCAGGCGAGTTATTGACAAGTAAATCCTAGACGCTCGATCTTGGTTATTTTCGCTTTCGCGGCTGGCAGTAAAAGAACCATGTTTCTGTGAATAACTCCTGAACCGTAAGTCCTAGACGCTCGCTCTTGGCTGCATTCGATTCAGCTCGTGGCAGCCAGTCTAAAAAACACTATCTTGGACTTCTCTGCATGTTTCCCAGGCGAGAAATTGGCAGCATGTTCAGAACCATGTTTCTGTGAATAACTCCTGAACCGTAAGTCCTAGACGCTCGATCTTGGCGGCATTCGTCTCAGCGCCTGGCAATTAGTATAGGAGCACTGTGTTTGACTTCTCTGGATGTTTCCCAGGCGAGTTATTGACAAGTAAATCCTAGACGCTCGATCTTGGTTATTTTCGCTTTCGCGGCTGGCAGTAAAAGAACCATGTTTCTGTGAATAACTCCTGAACCGTAAGTCCTAGACGCTCGCTCTTGGCTGCATTCGATTCAGCTCGTGGCAGCCAGTCTAAAAAACACTATCTTGGACTTCTCTGCATGTTTCCCAGGCGAGCAATTGGCAGCATGTTCAGAACCATGTTTCTGTGAATAACTCCTGAACCGTAAGTCCTAGACGCTCGCTCTTGGCTGCATTCGATTCAGCTCGTGGCAGCCAGTCTAAAAAACACTATCTTGGACTTCTCTGCATGTTTCCCAGACGAGCAATTGGCAGCATGTTCAGAACCATGTTTCTGTGAATAACTCCTGAACCGTAAGTCCTAGACGCTCGCTCTTGGCTGCATTCGATTCAGCTCGTGGCAGCCAGTCTAAAAAACACTATCTTGGACTTCTCTGCATGTTTCCCAGGCGAGCAATTGGCAGCATGTTCAGAACCATGTTTCTGTGAATAACTCCTGAACCGTAAGTCCTAGACGCTCGCTCTTGGCTGCATTCGATTCAGCTCGTGGCAGCCAGTCTAAAAAACACTATCTTGGACTTCTCTGCATGTTTCCCAGGCGAGCAATTGGCAGCATGTTCAGAACCATGTTTCTGTGAATAACTCCTGAACCGTAAGTCCTAGACGCTCGCTCTTGGCTGCATTCGATTCAGCTCGTGGCAGCCAGTCTAAAAAACACTATCTTGGACTTCTCTGCATGTTCCTAAGGCAAATGTTTCTAAAGCTAATTCTTGAACCGTAAGTCCTAGACGCTCGATCTTGGCGGCATTCGTCTCAGCGCCACGCAATTAGTATAGGAGCACTGTGTTTGACTTCTCTGGATGTTTCCCAGGCGAGTTATTGACAAGTAAATCCTAGACGCTCGATCTTGGTTATTTTCGCTTTCGCGGCTGGCAGTAAAAGAACCATGTTTCTGTGAATAACTCCTGAACCGTAAGTCCTAGACGCTCGCTCTTGGCTGCATTCGATTCAGCTCGTGACAGCCAGTCTAAAAAACACTATCTTGGACTTCTCTGCTTGTTTCCCAGGCGAGCAATTGGCAGCATTTTCAGAACCATGTTTCTGTGAATAACTCCTGAACCGTAAGTCCTAGACGCTCGCTCTTGGCTGCATTCGATTCAGCTCGTGGCAGCCAGTCTAAAAAACACTATCTTGGACTTCTCTGCATGTTTCCCAGGCGAGCAATTGTCAGCATGTTCAGAACCATGTTTCTGTGAATAACTCCTGAACCGTAAGTCCTAGACGCTCGCTCTTGGCTGCATTCGATTCAGCTCGTGGCAGCCAGTCTAAAAAACACTATCTTGGACTTCTCTGCATGTTTCCCAGGCGAGCAATTGGCAGCATGTTCAGAACCATGTTTCTGTGAATAACTCCTGAACCGTAAGTCCTAGACGCTCGCTCTTGGCTGCATTCGATTCAGCTCGTGGCAGCCAGTCTAAAAAACACTATCTTGGACTTCTCTGCATGTTTCCCAGGCGAGCAATTGGCAGCATGTTCAGAACCATGTTTCTGTGAATAACTCCTGAACCGTAAGTCCTAGACGCTCGCTCTTGGCTGCATTCGATTCAGCTCGTGGCAGCCAGTCTAAAAAACACTATCTTGGACTTCTCTGCATGTTTCCCAGGCGAGCAATTGGCAGCATGTTCAGAACCATGTTTCTGTGAATAACTCCTGAACCGTAAGTCCTAGACGCTCGCTCTTGGCTGCATTCGATTCAGCTCGTGGCAGCCAGTCTAAAAAACACTATCTTGGACTTCTCTGCATGTTCCTAAGGCAAATGTTTCTAAAGCTAATTCTTGAACCGTAAGTCCTAGACGCTCGATCTTGGCGGCATTCGTCTCAGCGCCAGGCAATTAGTATAGGAGCACTGTGTTTGACTTCTCTGGATGTTTCCCAGGCGAGTTATTGACAAGTAAATCCTAGACGCTCGATCTTGGTTATTTTCGCTTTCGCGGCTGGCAGTAAAAGAACCATGTTTCTGTGAATAACTCCTGAACCGTAAGTCCTAGACGCTCGCTCTTGGCTGCATTCGATTCAGCTCGTGGCAGCCAGTCTAAAAAACACTATCTTGGACTTCTCTGCATGTTTCCCAGGCGAGCAATTGGCAGCATGTTCAGAACCATGTTTCTGTGAATAACTCCTGAACCGTAAGTCCTAGACGCTCGCTCTTGGCTGCATTCGATTCAGCTCGTGGCAGCCAGTCTAAAAAACACTATCTTGGACTTCTCTGCATGTTTCCCAGGCGAGCAATTGGCAGCATGTTCAGAACCATGTTTCTGTGAATAACTCCTGAACCGTAAGTCCTAGACGCTCGCTCTTGGCTGCATTCGATTCAGCTCGTGGCAGCCAGTCTAAAAAACACTATCTTGGACTTCTCTGCATGTTTCCCAGGCGAGCAATTGGCAGCATGTTCAGAACCATGTTTCTGTGAATAACTCCTGAACCGTAAGTCCTAGACGCTCGCTCTTGGCTGCATTCGATTCAGCTCGTGGCAGCCAGTCTAAAAAACACTATCTTGGACTTCTCTGCATGTTCCTAAGGCAAATGTTTCTAAAGCTAATTCTTGAACCGTAAGTCCTAGACGCTCGATCTTGGCGGCATTCGTCTCAGCGCCAGGCAATTAGTATAGGAGCACTGTGTTTGACTTCTCTGGATGTTTCCCAGGCGAGTTATTGACAAGTAAATCCTAGACGCTCGATCTTGGTTATTTTCGCTTTCGCGGCTGGCAGTAAAAGAACCATGTTTCTGTGAATAACTCCTGAACCGTAAGTCCTAGACGCTCGCTCTTGGCTGCATTCGATTCAGCTCGTGGCAGCCAGTCTAAAAAACACTATCTTGGACTTCTCTGCTTGTTTCCCAGGCGAGCAATTGGCAGCATTTTCAGAACCATGTTTCTGTGAATAACTCCTGAACCGTAAGTCCTAGACGCTCGCTCTTGGCTGCATTCGATTCAGCTCGTGGCAGCCAGTCTAAAAAACACTATCTTGGACTTCTCTGCATGTTTCCCAGGCGAGCAATTGTCAGCATGTTCAGAACCATGTTTCTGTGAATAACTCCTGAACCGTAAGTCCTAGACGCTCGCTCTTGGCTGCATTCGATTCAGCTCGTGGCAGCCAGTCTAAAAAACACTATCTTGGACTTCTCTGCATGTTTCCCAGGCGAGCAATTGGCAGCATGTTCAGAACCATGTTTCTGTGAATAACTCCTGAACCGTAAGTCCTAGACGCTCGCTCTTGGCTGCATTCGATTCAGCTCGTGGCAGCCAGTCTAAAAAACACTATCTTGGACTTCTCTGCATGTTTCCCAGGCGAGCAATTGGCAGCATGTTCAGAACCATGTTTCTGTGAATAACTCCTGAACCGTAAGTCCTAGACGCTCGCTCTTGGCTGCATTCGATTCAGCTCGTGGCAGCCAGTCTAAAAAACACTATCTTGGACTTCTCTGCATGTTTCCCAGGCGAGCAATTGGCAGCATGTTCAGAACCATGTTTCTGTGAATAACTCCTGAACCGTAAGTCCTAGACGCTCGCTCTTGGCTGCATTCGATTCAGCTCGTGGCAGCCAGTCTAAAAAACACTATCTTGGACTTCTCTGCATGTTCCTAAGGCAAATGTTTCTAAAGCTAATTCTTGAACCGTAAGTCCTAGACGCTCGATCTTGGCGGCATTCGTCTCAGCGCCAGGCAATTAGTATAGGAGCACTGTGTTTGACTTCTCTGGATGTTTCCCAGGCGAGTTATTGACAAGTAAATCCTAGACGCTCGATCTTGGTTATTTTCGCTTTCGCGGCTGGCAGTAAAAGAACCATGTTTCTGTGAATAACTCCTGAACCGTAAGTCCTAGACGCTCGCTCTTGGCTGCATTCGATTCAGCTCGTGGCAGCCAGTCTAAAAAACACTATCTTGGACTTCTCTGCTTGTTTCCCAGGCGAGCAATTGGCAGCATTTTCAGAACCATGTTTCTGTGAATAACTCCTGAACCGTAAGTCCTAGACGCTCGCTCTTGGCTGCATTCGATTCAGCTCGTGGCAGCCAGTCTAAAAAACACTATCTTGGACTTCTCTGCATGTTTCCCAGGCGAGCAATTGTCAGCATGTTCAGAACCATGTTTCTGTGAATAACTCCTGAACCGTAAGTCCTAGACGCTCGCTCTTGGCTGCATTCGATTCAGCTCGTGGCAGCCAGTCTAAAAAACACTATCTTGGACTTCTCTGCATGTTTCCCAGGCGAGCAATTGGCAGCATGTTCAGAACCATGTTTCTGTGAATAACTCCTGAACCGTAAGTCCTAGACGCTCGCTCTTGGCTGCATTCGATTCAGCTCGTGGCAGCCAGTCTAAAAAACACTATCTTGGACTTCTCTGCATGTTTCCCAGTCGAGCAATTGGCAGCATGTTCAGAACCATGTTTCTGTGAATAACTCCTGAACCGTAAGTCCTAGACGCTCGCTCTTGGCTGCATTCGATTCAGCTCGTGGCAGCCAGTCTAAAAAACACTATCTTGGACTTCTCTGCATGTTTCCCAGGCGAGCAATTGGCAGCATGTTCAGAACCATGTTTCTGTGAATAACTCCTGAACCGTAAGTCCTAGACGCTCGCTCTTGGCTGCATTCGATTCAGCTCGTGGCAGCCAGTCTAAAAAACACTATCTTGGACTTCTCTGCATGTTCCTAAGGCAAATGTTTCTAAAGCTAATTCTTGAACCGTAAGTCCTAGACGCTCGATCTTGGCGGCATTCGTCTCAGCGCCAGGCAATTAGTATAGGAGCACTGTGTTTGACTTCTCTGGATGTTTCCCAGGCGAGTTATTGACAAGTAAATCCTAGACGCTCGATCTTGGTTATTTTCGCTTTCGCGGCTGGCAGTAAAAGAACCATGTTTCTGTGAATAACTCCTGAACCGTAAGTCCTAGACGCTCGCTCTTGGCTGCATTCGATTCAGCTCGTGGCAGCCAGTCTAAAAAACACTATCTTGGACTTCTCTGCATGTTTCCCAGGCGAGCAATTGGCAGCATGTTCAGAACCATGTTTCTGTGAATAACTCCTGAACCGTAAGTCCTAGACGCTCGCTCTTGGCTGCATTCGATTCAGCTCGTGGCAGCCAGTCTAAAAAACACTATCTTGGACTTCTCTGCATGTTCCTAAGGCAAATGTTTCTAAAGCTAATTCTTGAACCGTAAGTCCTAGACGCTCGATCTTGGCGGCATTCGTCTCAGCGCCAGGCAATTAGTATAGGAGCACTGTGTTTGACTTCTCTGGATGTTTCCCAGGCGAGTTATTGACAAGTAAATCCTAGACGCTCGATCTTGGTTATTTTCGCTTTCGCGGCTGGCAGTAAAAGAACCATGTTTCTGTGAATAACTCCTGAACCGTAAGTCCTAGACGCTCGCTCTTGGCTGCATTCGATTCAGCTCGTGGCAGCCAGTCTAAAAAACACTATCTTGGACTTCTCTGCTTGTTTCCCAGGCGAGCAATTGGCAGCATGTTCAGAACCATGTTTCTGTGAATAACTCCTGAACCGTAAGTCCTAGACGCTCGCTCTTGGCTGCATTCGATTCAGCTCGTGGCAGCCAGTCTAAAAAACACTATCTTGGACTTCTCTGCATGTTTCCCAGGCGAGCAATTGGCAGCATGTTCAGAACCATGTTTCTGTGAATAACTCCTGAACCGTAAGTCCTAGACGCTCGCTCTTGGCTGCATTCGATTCAGCTCGTGGCAGCCAGTCTAAAAAACACTATCTTGGACTTCTCTGCATGTTTCCCAGGCGAGCAATTGGCAGCATGTTCAGAACCATGTTTCTGTGAATAACTCCTGAACCGTAAGTCCTAGACGCTCGCTCTTGGCTGCATTCGATTCAGCTCGTGGCAGCCAGTCTAAAAAACACTATCTTGGACTTCTCTGCATGTTCCTAAGGCAAATGTTTCTAAAGCTAATTCTTGAACCGTAAGTCCTAGACGCTCGATCTTGGCGGCATTCGTCTCAGCGCCACGCAATTAGTATAGGAGCACTGTGTTTGACTTCTCTGGATGTTTCCCAGGCGAGTTATTGACAAGTAAATCCTAGACGCTCGATCTTGGTTATTTTCGCTTTCGCGGCTGGCAGTAAAAGAACCATGTTTCTGTGAATAACTCCTGAACCGTAAGTCCTAGACGCTCGCTCTTGGCTGCATTCGATTCAGCTCGTGGCAGCCAGTCTAAAAAACACTATCTTGGACTTCTCTGCATGTTTCCCAGGCGAGCAATTGGCAGCATGTTCAGAACCATGTTTCTGTGAATAACTCCTGAACCGTAAGTCCTAGACGCTCGCTCTTGGCTGCATTCGATTCAGCTCGTGGCAGCCAGTCTAAAAAACACTATCTTGGACTTCTCTGCATGTTTCCCAGGCGAGCAATTGGCAGCATGTTCAGAACCATGTTTCTGTGAATAACTCCTGAACCGTAAGTCCTAGACGCTCGCTCTTGGCTGCATTCGATTCAGCTCGTGGCAGCCAGTCTAAAAAACACTATCTTGGACTTCTCTGCATGTTCCTAAGGCAAATGTTTCTAAAGCTAATTCTTGAACCGTAAGTCCTAGACGCTCGATCTTGGCGGCATTCGTCTCAGCGCCACGCAATTAGTATAGGAGCACTGTGTTTGACTTCTCTGGATGTTTCCCAGGCGAGTTATTGACAAGTAAATCCTAGACGCTCGATCTTGGTTATTTTCGCTTTCGCGGCTGGCAGTAAAAGAACCATGTTTCTGTGAATAACTCCTGAACCGTAAGTCCTAGACGCTCGCTCTTGGCTGCATTCGATTCAGCTCGTGGCAGCCAGTCTAAAAAACACTATCTTGGACTTCTCTGCTTGTTTCCCAGGCGAGCAATTGGCAGCATTTTCAGAACCATGTTTCTGTGAATAACTCCTGAACCGTAAGTCCTAGACGCTCGCTCTTGGCTGCATTCGATTCAGCTCGTGGCAGCCAGTCTAAAAAACACTATCTTGGACTTCTCTGCATGTTTCCCAGGCGAGCAATTGTCAGCATGTTCAGAACCATGTTTCTGTGAATAACTCCTGAACCGTAAGTCCTAGACGCTCGCTCTTGGCTGCATTCGATTCAGCTCGTGGCAGCCAGTCTAAAAAACACTATCTTGGACTTCTCTGCATGTTTCCCAGGCGAGCAATTGGCAGCATGTTCAGAACCATGTTTCTGTGAATAACTCCTGAACCGTAAGTCCTAGACGCTCGCTCTTGGCTGCATTCGATTCAGCTCGTGGCAGCCAGTCTAAAAAACACTATCTTGGACTTCTCTGCATGTTTCCCAGGCGAGAAATTGGCAGCATGTTCAGAACCATGTTTCTGTGAATAACTCCTGAACCGTAAGTCCTAGACGCTCGCTCTTGGCTGCATTCGATTCAGCTCGTGGCAGCCAGTCTAAAAAACACTATCTTGGACTTCTCTGCATGTTTCCCAGGCGAGCAATTGGCAGCATGTTCAGAACCATGTTTCTGTGAATAACTCCTGAACCGTAAGTCCTAGACGCTCGCTCTTGGCTGCATTCGATTCAGCTCGTGGCAGCCAGTCTAAAAAACACTATCTTGGACTTCTCTGCATGTTTCCCAGGCGAGAAATTGGCAGCATGTTCAAAACCATGTTTCTGTGAATAACTCCTGAACCGTAAGTCCTAGACGCTCGATCTTGGCGGCATTCGTCTCAGCGCCTGGCAATTAGTATAGGAGCACTGTGTTTGACTTCTCTGGATGTTTCCCAGGCGAGTTATTGACAAGTAAATCCTAGACGCTCGATCTTGGTTATTTTCGCTTTCGCGGCTGGCAGTAAAAGAACCATGTTTCTGTGAATAACTCCTGAACCGTAAGTCCTAGACGCTCGCTCTTGGCTGCATTCGATTCAGCTCGTGGCAGCCAGTCTAAAAAACACTATCTTGGACTTCTCTGCATGTTTCCCAGGCGAGAAATTGGCAGCATGTTCAGAACCATGTTTCTGTGAATAACTCCTGAACCGTAAGTCCTAGACGCTCGATCTTGGCGGCATTCGTCTCAGCGCCTGGCAATTAGTATAGGAGCACTGTGTTTGACTTCTCTGGATGTTTCCCAGGCGAGTTATTGACAAGTAAATCCTAGACGCTCGATCTTGGTTATTTTCGCTTTCGCGGCTGGCAGTAAAAGAACCATGTTTCTGTGAATAACTCCTGAACCGTAAGTCCTAGACGCTCGCTCTTGGCTGCATTCGATTCAGCTCGTGGCAGCCAGTCTAAAAAACACTATCTTGGACTTCTCTGCATGTTTCCCAGGCGAGCAATTGGCAGCATGTTCAGAACCATGTTTCTGTGAATAACTCCTGAACCGTAAGTCCTAGACGCTCGCTCTTGGCTGCATTCGATTCAGCTCGTGGCAGCCAGTCTAAAAAACACTATCTTGGACTTCTCTGCATGTTTCCCAGACGAGCAATTGGCAGCATGTTCAGAACCATGTTTCTGTGAATAACTCCTGAACCGTAAGTCCTAGACGCTCGCTCTTGGCTGCATTCGATTCAGCTCGTGGCAGCCAGTCTAAAAAACACTATCTTGGACTTCTCTGCATGTTTCCCAGGCGAGAAATTGGCAGCATGTTCAGAACCATGTTTCTGTGAATAACTCCTGAACCGTAAGTCCTAGACGCTCGATCTTGGCGGCATTCGTCTCAGCGCCTGGCAATTAGTATAGGAGCACTGTGTTTGACTTCTCTGGATGTTTCCCAGGCGAGTTATTGACAAGTAAATCCTAGACGCTCGATCTTGGTTATTTTCGCTTTCGCGGCTGGCAGTAAAAGAACCATGTTTCTGTGAATAACTCCTGAACCGTAAGTCCTAGACGCTCGCTCTTGGCTGCATTCGATTCAGCTCGTGGCAGCCAGTCTAAAAAACACTATCTTGGACTTCTCTGCATGTTTCCCAGGCGAGAAATTGGCAGCATGTTCAGAACCATGTTTCTGTGAATAACTCCTGAACCGTAAGTCCTAGACGCTCGATCTTGGCGGCATTCGTCTCAGCGCCTGGCAATTAGTATAGGAGCACTGTGTTTGACTTCTCTGGATGTTTCCCAGGCGAGTTATTGACAAGTAAATCCTAGACGCTCGATCTTGGTTATTTTCGCTTTCGCGGCTGGCAGTAAAAGAACCATGTTTCTGTGAATAACTCCTGAACCGTAAGTCCTAGACGCTCGCTCTTGGCTGCATTCGATTCAGCTCGTGGCAGCCAGTCTAAAAAACACTATCTTGGACTTCTCTGCATGTTTCCCAGGCGAGCAATTGGCAGCATGTTCAGAACCATGTTTCTGTGAATAACTCCTGAACCGTAAGTCCTAGACGCTCGCTCTTGGCTGCATTCGATTCAGCTCGTGGCAGCCAGTCTAAAAAACACTATCTTGGACTTCTCTGCATGTTCCTAAGGCAAATGTTTCTAAAGCTAATTCTTGAACCGTAAGTCCTAGACGCTCGATCTTGGCGGCATTCGTCTCAGCGCCACGCAATTAGTATAGGAGCACTGTGTTTGACTTCTCTGGATGTTTCCCAGGCGAGTTATTGACAAGTAAATCCTAGACGCTCGATCTTGGTTATTTTCGCTTTCGCGGCTGGCAGTAAAAGAACCATGTTTCTGTGAATAACTCCTGAACCGTAAGTCCTAGACGCTCGCTCTTGGCTGCATTCGATTCAGCTCGTGGCAGCCAGTCTAAAAAACACTATCTTGGACTTCTCTGCTTGTTTCCCAGGCGAGCAATTGGCAGCATTTTCAGAACCATGTTTCTGTGAATAACTCCTGAACCGTAAGTCCTAGACGCTCGCTCTTGGCTGCATTCGATTCAGCTCGTGGCAGCCAGTCTAAAAAACACTATCTTGGACTTCTCTGCATGTTTCCCAGGCGAGCAATTGTCAGCATGTTCAGAACCATGTTTCTGTGAATAACTCCTGAACCGTAAGTCCTAGACGCTCGCTCTTGGCTGCATTCGATTCAGCTCGTGGCAGCCAGTCTAAAAAACACTATCTTGGACTTCTCTGCATGTTTCCCAGGCGAGCAATTGGCAGCATGTTCAGAACCATGTTTCTGTGAATAACTCCTGAACCGTAAGTCCTAGACGCTCGCTCTTGGCTGCATTCGATTCAGCTCGTGGCAGCCAGTCTAAAAAACACTATCTTGGACTTCTCTGCATGTTTCCCAGGCGAGCAATTGGCAGCATGTTCAGAACCATGTTTCTGTGAATAACTCCTGAACCGTAAGTCCTAGACGCTCGCTCTTGGCTGCATTCGATTCAGCTCGTGGCAGCCAGTCTAAAAAACACTATCTTGGACTTCTCTGCATGTTTCCCAGGCGAGCAATTGGCAGCATGTTCAGAACCATGTTTCTGTGAATAACTCCTGAACCGTAAGTCCTAGACGCTCGCTCTTGGCTGCATTCGATTCAGCTCGTGGCAGCCAGTCTAAAAAACACTATCTTGGACTTCTCTGCATGTTCCTAAGGCAAATGTTTCTAAAGCTAATTCTTGAACCGTAAGTCCTAGACGCTCGATCTTGGCGGCATTCGTCTCAGCGCCAGGCAATTAGTATAGGAGCACTGTGTTTGACTTCTCTGGATGTTTCCCAGGCGAGTTATTGACAAGTAAATCCTAGACGCTCGATCTTGGTTATTTTCGCTTTCGCGGCTGGCAGTAAAAGAACCATGTTTCTGTGAATAACTCCTGAACCGTAAGTCCTAGACGCTCGCTCTTGGCTGCATTCGATTCAGCTCGTGGCAGCCAGTCTAAAAAACACTATCTTGGACTTCTCTGCATGTTTCCCAGGCGAGCAATTGGCAGCATGTTCAGAACCATGTTTCTGTGAATAACTCCTGAACCGTAAGTCCTAGACGCTCGCTCTTGGCTGCATTCGATTCAGCTCGTGGCAGCCAGTCTAAAAAACACTATCTTGGACTTCTCTGCATGTTCCTAAGGCAAATGTTTCTAAAGCTAATTCTTGAACCGTAAGTCCTAGACGCTCGATCTTGGCGGCATTCGTCTCAGCGCCAGGCAATTAGTATAGGAGCACTGTGTTTGACTTCTCTGGATGTTTCCCAGGCGAGTTATTGACAAGTAAATCCTAGACGCTCGATCTTGGTTATTTTCGCTTTCGCGGCTGGCAGTAAAAGAACCATGTTTCTGTGAATAACTCCTGAACCGTAAGTCCTAGACGCTCGCTCTTGGCTGCATTCGATTCAGCTCGTGGCAGCCAGTCTAAAAAACACTATCTTGGACTTCTCTGCTTGTTTCCCAGGCGAGCAATTGGCAGCATGTTCAGAACCATGTTTCTGTGAATAACTCCTGAACCGTAAGTCCTAGACGCTCGCTCTTGGCTGCATTCGATTCAGCTCGTGGCAGCCAGTCTAAAAAACACTATCTTGGACTTCTCTGCATGTTTCCCAGGCGAGCAATTGGCAGCATGTTCAGAACCATGTTTCTGTGAATAACTCCTGAACCGTAAGTCCTAGACGCTCGCTCTTGGCTGCATTCGATTCAGCTCGTGGCAGCCAGTCTAAAAAACACTATCTTGGACTTCTCTGCATGTTCCTAAGGCAAATGTTTCTAAAGCTAATTCTTGAACCGTAAGTCCTAGACGCTCGATCTTGGCGGCATTCGTCTCAGCGCCACGCAATTAGTATAGGAGCACTGTGTTTGACTTCTCTGGATGTTTCCCAGGCGAGTTATTGACAAGTAAATCCTAGACGCTCGATCTTGGTTATTTTCGCTTTCGCGGCTGGCAGTAAAAGAACCATGTTTCTGTGAATAACTCCTGAACCGTAAGTCCTAGACGCTCGCTCTTGGCTGCATTCGATTCAGCTCGTGGCAGCCAGTCTAAAAAACACTATCTTGGACTTCTCTGCATGTTTCCCAGGCGAGCAATTGGCAGCATGTTCAGAACCATGTTTCTGTGAATAACTCCTGAACCGTAAGTCCTAGACGCTCGCTCTTGGCTGCATTCGATTCAGCTCGTGGCAGCCAGTCTAAAAAACACTATCTTGGACTTCTCTGCATGTTTCCCAGGCGAGCAATTGGCAGCATGTTCAGAACCATGTTTCTGTGAATAACTCCTGAACCGTAAGTCCTAGACGCTCGCTCTTGGCTGCATTCGATTCAGCTCGTGGCAGCCAGTCTAAAAAACACTATCTTGGACTTCTCTGCATGTTCCTAAGGCAAATGTTTCTAAAGCTAATTCTTGAACCGTAAGTCCTAGACGCTCGATCTTGGCGGCATTCGTCTCAGCGCCACGCAATTAGTATAGGAGCACTGTGTTTGACTTCTCTGGATGTTTCCCAGGCGAGTTATTGACAAGTAAATCCTAGACGCTCGATCTTGGTTATTTTCGCTTTCGCGGCTGGCAGTAAAAGAACCATGTTTCTGTGAATAACTCCTGAACCGTAAGTCCTAGACGCTCGCTCTTGGCTGCATTCGATTCAGCTCGTGGCAGCCAGTCTAAAAAACACTATCTTGGACTTCTCTGCTTGTTTCCCAGGCGAGCAATTGGCAGCATTTTCAGAACCATGTTTCTGTGAATAACTCCTGAACCGTAAGTCCTAGACGCTCGCTCTTGGCTGCATTCGATTCAGCTCGTGGCAGCCAGTCTAAAAAACACTATCTTGGACTTCTCTGCATGTTTCCCAGGCGAGCAATTGTCAGCATGTTCAGAACCATGTTTCTGTGAATAACTCCTGAACCGTAAGTCCTAGACGCTCGCTCTTGGCTGCATTCGATTCAGCTCGTGGCAGCCAGTCTAAAAAACACTATCTTGGACTTCTCTGCATGTTTCCCAGGCGAGCAATTGGCAGCATGTTCAGAACCATGTTTCTGTGAATAACTCCTGAACCGTAAGTCCTAGACGCTCGCTCTTGGCTGCATTCGATTCAGCTCGTGGCAGCCAGTCTAAAAAACACTATCTTGGACTTCTCTGCATGTTTCCCAGGCGAGAAATTGGCAGCATGTTCAGAACCATGTTTCTGTGAATAACTCCTGAACCGTAAGTCCTAGACGCTCGCTCTTGGCTGCATTCGATTCAGCTCGTGGCAGCCAGTCTAAAAAACACTATCTTGGACTTCTCTGCATGTTTCCCAGGCGAGCAATTGGCAGCATGTTCAGAACCATGTTTCTGTGAATAACTCCTGAACCGTAAGTCCTAGACGCTCGCTCTTGGCTGCATTCGATTCAGCTCGTGGCAGCCAGTCTAAAAAACACTATCTTGGACTTCTCTGCATGTTTCCCAGGCGAGAAATTGGCAGCATGTTCAAAACCATGTTTCTGTGAATAACTCCTGAACCGTAAGTCCTAGACGCTCGATCTTGGCGGCATTCGTCTCAGCGCCTGGCAATTAGTATAGGAGCACTGTGTTTGACTTCTCTGGATGTTTCCCAGGCGAGTTATTGACAAGTAAATCCTAGACGCTCGATCTTGGTTATTTTCGCTTTCGCGGCTGGCAGTAAAAGAACCATGTTTCTGTGAATAACTCCTGAACCGTAAGTCCTAGACGCTCGCTCTTGGCTGCATTCGATTCAGCTCGTGGCAGCCAGTCTAAAAAACACTATCTTGGACTTCTCTGCATGTTTCCCAGGCGAGAAATTGGCAGCATGTTCAGAACCATGTTTCTGTGAATAACTCCTGAACCGTAAGTCCTAGACGCTCGATCTTGGCGGCATTCGTCTCAGCGCCTGGCAATTAGTATAGGAGCACTGTGTTTGACTTCTCTGGATGTTTCCCAGGCGAGTTATTGACAAGTAAATCCTAGACGCTCGATCTTGGTTATTTTCGCTTTCGCGGCTGGCAGTAAAAGAACCATGTTTCTGTGAATAACTCCTGAACCGTAAGTCCTAGACGCTCGCTCTTGGCTGCATTCGATTCAGCTCGTGGCAGCCAGTCTAAAAAACACTATCTTGGACTTCTCTGCATGTTTCCCAGGCGAGCAATTGGCAGCATGTTCAGAACCATGTTTCTGTGAATAACTCCTGAACCGTAAGTCCTAGACGCTCGCTCTTGGCTGCATTCGATTCAGCTCGTGGCAGCCAGTCTAAAAAACACTATCTTGGACTTCTCTGCATGTTTCCCAGACGAGCAATTGGCAGCATGTTCAGAACCATGTTTCTGTGAATAACTCCTGAACCGTAAGTCCTAGACGCTCGCTCTTGGCTGCATTCGATTCAGCTCGTGGCAGCCAGTCTAAAAAACACTATCTTGGACTTCTCTGCATGTTTCCCAGGCGAGCAATTGGCAGCATGTTCAGAACCATGTTTCTGTGAATAACTCCTGAACCGTAAGTCCTAGACGCTCGCTCTTGGCTGCATTCGATTCAGCTCGTGGCAGCCAGTCTAAAAAACACTATCTTGGACTTCTCTGCATGTTTCCCAGGCGAGCAATTGGCAGCATGTTCAGAACCATGTTTCTGTGAATAACTCCTGAACCGTAAGTCCTAGACGCTCGCTCTTGGCTGCATTCGATTCAGCTCGTGGCAGCCAGTCTAAAAAACACTATCTTGGACTTCTCTGCATGTTCCTAAGGCAAATGTTTCTAAAGCTAATTCTTGAACCGTAAGTCCTAGACGCTCGATCTTGGCGGCATTCGTCTCAGCGCCACGCAATTAGTATAGGAGCACTGTGTTTGACTTCTCTGGATGTTTCCCAGGCGAGTTATTGACAAGTAAATCCTAGACGCTCGATCTTGGTTATTTTCGCTTTCGCGGCTGGCAGTAAAAGAACCATGTTTCTGTGAATAACTCCTGAACCGTAAGTCCTAGACGCTCGCTCTTGGCTGCATTCGATTCAGCTCGTGGCAGCCAGTCTAAAAAACACTATCTTGGACTTCTCTGCATGTTTCCCAGGCGAGCAATTGGCAGCATGTTCAGAACCATGTTTCTGTGAATAACTCCTGAACCGTAAGTCCTAGACGCTCGCTCTTGGCTGCATTCGATTCAGCTCGTGGCAGCCAGTCTAAAAAACACTATCTTGGACTTCTCTGCATGTTCCTAAGGCAAATGTTTCTAAAGCTAATTCTTGAACCGTAAGTCCTAGACGCTCGATCTTGGCGGCATTCGTCTCAGCGCCACGCAATTAGTATAGGAGCACTGTGTTTGACTTCTCTGGATGTTTCCCAGGCGAGTTATTGACAAGTAAATCCTAGACGCTCGATCTTGGTTATTTTCGCTTTCGCGGCTGGCAGTAAAAGAACCATGTTTCTGTGAATAACTCCTGAACCGTAAGTCCTAGACGCTCGCTCTTGGCTGCATTCGATTCAGCTCGTGGCAGCCAGTCTAAAAAACACTATCTTGGACTTCTCTGCATGTTTCCCAGGCGAGCAATTGGCAGCATGTTCAGAACCATGTTTCTGTGAATAACTCCTGAACCGTAAGTCCTAGACGCTCGCTCTTGGCTGCATTCGATTCAGCTCGTGGCAGCCAGTCTAAAAAACACTATCTTGGACTTCTCTGCATGTTCCTAAGGCAAATGTTTCTAAAGCTAATTCTTGAACCGTAAGTCCTAGACGCTCGATCTTGGCGGCATTCGTCTCAGCGCCACGCAATTAGTATAGGAGGCACTGTGTTTGACTTCTCTGGATGTTTCCCAGGCGAGTTATTGACAAGTAAATCCTAGACGCTCGATCTTGGTTATTTTCGCTTTCGCGGCTGGCAGTAAAAGAACCATGTTTCTGTGAATAACTCCTGAACCGTAAGTCCTAGACGCTCGCTCTTGGCTGCATTCGATTCAGCTCGTGGCAGCCAGTCTAAAAAACACTATCTTGGACTTCTCTGCTTGTTTCCCAGGCGAGCAATTGGCAGCATTTTCAGACCATGTTTCTGTGAATAACTCCTGAACCGTAAGTCCTAGACGCTCGCTCTTGGCTGCATTCGATTCAGCTCGTGGCAGCCAGTCTAAAAAACACTATCTTGGACTTCTCTGCATGTTTCCCAGGCGAGCAATTGTCAGCATGTTCAGAACCATGTTTCTGTGAATAACTCCTGAACCGTAAGTCCTAGACGCTCGCTCTTGGCTGCATTCGATTCAGCTCGTGGCAGCCAGTCTAAAAAACACTATCTTGGACTTCTCTGCATGTTTCCCAGGCGAGCAATTGGCAGCATGTTCAGAACCATGTTTCTGTGAATAACTCCTGAACCGTAAGTCCTAGACGCTCGCTCTTGGCTGCATTCGATTCAGCTCGTGGCAGCCAGTCTAAAAAACACTATCTTGGACTTCTCTGCATGTTTCCCAGGCGAGAAATTGGCAGCATGTTCAGAACCATGTTTCTGTGAATAACTCCTGAACCGTAAGTCCTAGACGCTCGCTCTTGGCTGCATTCGATTCAGCTCGTGGCAGCCAGTCTAAAAAACACTATCTTGGACTTCTCTGCATGTTTCCCAGGCGAGCAATTGTCAGCATGTTCAGAACCATGTTTCTGTGAATAACTCCTGAACCGTAAGTCCTAGACGCTCGCTCTTGGCTGCATTCGATTCAGCTCGTGGCAGCCAGTCTAAAAAACACTATCTTGGACTTCTCTGCATGTTTCCCAGGCGAGCAATTGGCAGCATGTTCAGAACCATGTTTCTGTGAATAACTCCTGAACCGTAAGTCCTAGACGCTCGCTCTTGGCTGCATTCGATTCAGCTCGTGGCAGCCAGTCTAAAAAACACTATCTTGGACTTCTCTGCATGTTTCCCAGGCGAGAAATTGGCAGCATGTTCAGAACCATGTTTCTGTGAATAACTCCTGAACCGTAAGTCCTAGACGCTCGCTCTTGGCTGCATTCGATTCAGCTCGTGGCAGCCAGTCTAAAAAACACTATCTTGGACTTCTCTGCATGTTTCCCAGGCGAGCAATTGGCAGCATGTTCAGAACCATGTTTCTGTGAATAACTCCTGAACCGTAAGTCCTAGACGCTCGCTCTTGGCTGCATTCGATTCAGCTCGTGGCAGCCAGTCTAAAAACACTATCTTGGACTTCTCTGCATGTTTCCCAGGCGAGAAATTGGCAGCATGTTCAAAACCATGTTTCTGTGAATAACTCCTGAACCGTAAGTCCTAGACGCTCGATCTTGGCGGCATTCGTCTCAGCGCCTGGCAATTAGTATAGGAGCACTGTGTTTGACTTCTCTGGATGTTTCCCAGGCGAGTTATTGACAAGTAAATCCTAGACGCTCGATCTTGGTTATTTTCGCTTTCGCGGCTGGCAGTAAAAGAACCATGTTTCTGTGAATAACTCCTGAACCGTAAGTCCTAGACGCTCGCTCTTGGCTGCATTCGATTCAGCTCGTGGCAGCCAGTCTAAAAAACACTATCTTGGACTTCTCTGCATGTTTCCCAGGCGAGAAATTGGCAGCATGTTCAGAACCATGTTTCTGTGAATAACTCCTGAACCGTAAGTCCTAGACGCTCGATCTTGGCGGCATTCGTCTCAGCGCCTGGCAATTAGTATAGGAGCACTGTGTTTGACTTCTCTGGATGTTTCCCAGGCGAGTTATTGACAAGTAAATCCTAGACGCTCGATCTTGGTTATTTTCGCTTTCGCGGCTGGCAGTAAAAGAACCATGTTTCTGTGAATAACTCCTGAACCGTAAGTCCTAGACGCTCGCTCTTGGCTGCATTCGATTCAGCTCGTGGCAGCCAGTCTAAAAAACACTATCTTGGACTTCTCTGCATGTTTCCCAGGCGAGCAATTGGCAGCATGTTCAGAACCATGTTTCTGTGAATAACTCCTGAACCGTAAGTCCTAGACGCTCGCTCTTGGCTGCATTCGATTCAGCTCGTGGCAGCCAGTCTAAAAAACACTATCTTGGACTTCTCTGCATGTTTCCCAGGCGAGCAATTGGCAGCATGTTCAGAACCATGTTTCTGTGAATAACTCCTGAACCGTAAGTCCTAGACGCTCGCTCTTGGCTGCATTCGATTCAGCTCGTGGCAGCCAGTCTAAAAAACACTATCTTGGACTTCTCTGCATGTTTCCCAGGCGAGCAATTGGCAGCATGTTCAGAACCATGTTTCTGTGAATAACTCCTGAACCGTAAGTCCTAGACGCTCGCTCTTGGCTGCATTCGATTCAGCTCGTGGCAGCCAGTCTAAAAAACACTATCTTGGACTTCTCTGCATGTTCCTAAGGCAAATGTTTCTAAAGCTAATTCTTGAACCGTAAGTCCTAGACGCTCGATCTTGGCGGCATTCGTCTCAGCGCCACGCAATTAGTATAGGAGCACTGTGTTTGACTTCTCTGGATGTTTCCCAGGCGAGTTATTGACAAGTAAATCCTAGACGCTCGATCTTGGTTATTTTCGCTTTCGCGGCTGGCAGTAAAAGAACCATGTTTCTGTGAATAACTCCTGAACCGTAAGTCCTAGACGCTCGCTCTTGGCTGCATTCGATTCAGCTCGTGGCAGCCAGTCTAAAAAACACTATCTTGGACTTCTCTGCATGTTTCCCAGGCGAGCAATTGGCAGCATGTTCAGAACCATGTTTCTGTGAATAACTCCTGAACCGTAAGTCCTAGACGCTCGCTCTTGGCTGCATTCGATTCAGCTCGTGGCAGCCAGTCTAAAAAACACTATCTTGGACTTCTCTGCATGTTCCTAAGGCAAATGTTTCTAAAGCTAATTCTTGAACCGTAAGTCCTAGACGCTCGATCTTGGCGGCATTCGTCTCAGCGCCACGCAATTAGTATAGGAGCACTGTGTTTGACTTCTCTGGATGTTTCCCAGGCGAGTTATTGACAAGTAAATCCTAGACGCTCGATCTTGGTTATTTTCGCTTTCGCGGCTGGCAGTAAAAGAACCATGTTTCTGTGAATAACTCCTGAACCGTAAGTCCTAGACGCTCGCTCTTGGCTGCATTCGATTCAGCTCGTGGCAGCCAGTCTAAAAAACACTATCTTGGACTTCTCTGCTTGTTTCCCAGGCGAGCAATTGGCAGCATTTTCAGAACCATGTTTCTGTGAATAACTCCTGAACCGTAAGTCCTAGACGCTCGCTCTTGGCTGCATTCGATTCAGCTCGTGGCAGCCAGTCTAAAAAACACTATCTTGGACTTCTCTGCATGTTTCCCAGGCGAGCAATTGTCAGCATGTTCAGAACCATGTTTCTGTGAATAACTCCTGAACCGTAAGTCCTAGACGCTCGCTCTTGGCTGCATTCGATTCAGCTCGTGGCAGCCAGTCTAAAAAACACTATCTTGGACTTCTCTGCATGTTTCCCAGGCGAGCAATTGGCAGCATGTTCAGAACCATGTTTCTGTGAATAACTCCTGAACCGTAAGTCCTAGACGCTCGCTCTTGGCTGCATTCGATTCAGCTCGTGGCAGCCAGTCTAAAAAACACTATCTTGGACTTCTCTGCATGTTTCCCAGGCGAGAAATTGGCAGCATGTTCAGAACCATGTTTCTGTGAATAACTCCTGAACCGTAAGTCCTAGACGCTCGCTCTTGGCTGCATTCGATTCAGCTCGTGGCAGCCAGTCTAAAAAACACTATCTTGGACTTCTCTGCATGTTTCCCAGGCGAGCAATTGTCAGCATGTTCAGAACCATGTTTCTGTGAATAACTCCTGAACCGTAAGTCCTAGACGCTCGCTCTTGGCTGCATTCGATTCAGCTCGTGGCAGCCAGTCTAAAAAACACTATCTTGGACTTCTCTGCATGTTTCCCAGGCGAGCAATTGGCAGCATGTTCAGAACCATGTTTCTGTGAATAACTCCTGAACCGTAAGTCCTAGACGCTCGCTCTTGGCTGCATTCGATTCAGCTCGTGGCAGCCAGTCTAAAAAACACTATCTTGGACTTCTCTGCATGTTTCCCAGGCGAGAAATTGGCAGCATGTTCAGAACCATGTTTCTGTGAATAACTCCTGAACCGTAAGTCCTAGACGCTCGCTCTTGGCTGCATTCGATTCAGCTCGTGGCAGCCAGTCTAAAAAACACTATCTTGGACTTCTCTGCATGTTTCCCAGGCGAGCAATTGGCAGCATGTTCAGAACCATGTTTCTGTGAATAACTCCTGAACCGTAAGTCCTAGACGCTCGCTCTTGGCTGCATTCGATTCAGCTCGTGGCAGCCAGTCTAAAAAACACTATCTTGGACTTCTCTGCATGTTTCCCAGGCGAGAAATTGGCAGCATGTTCAAAACCATGTTTCTGTGAATAACTCCTGAACCGTAAGTCCTAGACGCTCGATCTTGGCGGCATTCGTCTCAGCGCCTGGCAATTAGTATAGGAGGCACTGTGTTTGACTTCTCTGGATGTTTCCCAGGCGAGTTATTGACAAGTAAATCCTAGACGCTCGATCTTGGTTATTTTCGCTTTCGCGGCTGGCAGTAAAAGAACCATGTTTTCTGTGAATAACTCCTGAACCGTAAGTCCTAGACGCTCGCTCTTGGCTGCATTCGATTCAGCTCGTGGCAGCCAGTCTAAAAAACACTATCTTGGACTTCTCTGCATGTTTCCCAGGCGAGAAATTGGCAGCATGTTCAGAACCATGTTTCTGTGAATAACTCCTGAACCGTAAGTCCTAGACGCTCGATCTTGGCGGCATTCGTCTCAGCGCCTGGCAATTAGTATAGGAGCACTGTGTTTGACTTCTCTGGATGTTTCCCAGGCGAGTTATTGACAAGTAAATCCTAGACGCTCGATCTTGGTTATTTTCGCTTTCGCGGCTGGCAGTAAAAGAACCATGTTTCTAGTGAATAACTCCTGAACCGTAAGTCCTAGACGCTCGCTCTTGGCTGCATTCGATTCAGCTCGTGGCAGCCAGTCTAAAAAACACTATCTTGGACTTCTCTGCATGTTTCCCAGGCGAGCAATTGGCAGCATGTTCAGAACCATGTTTCTGTGAATAACTCCTGAACCGTAAGTCCTAGACGCTCGCTCTTGGCTGCATTCGATTCAGCTCGTGGCAGCCAGTCTAAAAAACACTATCTTGGACTTCTCTGCATGTTTCCCAGGCGAGCAATTGGCAGCATGTTCAGAACCATGTTTCTGTGAATAACTCCTGAACCGTAAGTCCTAGACGCTCGCTCTTGGCTGCATTCGATTCAGCTCGTGGCAGCCAGTCTAAAAAACACTATCTTGGACTTCTCTGCATGTTTCCCAGGCGAGCAATTGGCAGCATGTTCAGAACCATGTTTCTGTGAATAACTCCTGAACCGTAAGTCCTAGACGCTCGCTCTTGGCTGCATTCGATTCAGCTCGTGGCAGCCAGTCTAAAAAACACTATCTTGGACTTCTCTGCATGTTCCTAAGGCAAATGTTTCTAAAGCTAATTCTTGAACCGTAAGTCCTAGACGCTCGATCTTGGCGGCATTCGTCTCAGCGCCAGGCAATTAGTATAGGAGCACTGTGTTTGACTTCTCTGGATGTTTCCCAGGCGAGTTATTGACAAGTAAATCCTAGACGCTCGATCTTGGTTATTTTCGCTTTCGCGGCTGGCAGTAAAAGAACCATGTTTCTGTGAATAACTCCTGAACCGTAAGTCCTAGACGCTCGCTCTTGGCTGCATTCGATTCAGCTCGTGGCAGCCAGTCTAAAAAACACTATCTTGGACTTCTCTGCATGTTTCCCAGGCGAGCAATTGGCAGCATGTTCAGAACCATGTTTCTGTGAATAACTCCTGAACCGTAAGTCCTAGACGCTCGCTCTTGGCTGCATTCGATTCAGCCTCGTGGCAGCCAGTCTAAAAAACACTATCTTGGACTTCTCTGCATGTTCCTAAGGCAAATGTTTCTAAAGCTAATTCTTGAACCGTAAGTCCTAGACGCTCGATCTTGGCGGCATTCGTCTCAGCGCCACGCAATTAGTATAGGAGCACTGTGTTTGACTTCTCTGGATGTTTCCCAGGCGAGTTATTGACAAGTAAATCCTAGACGCTCGATCTTGGTTATTTTCGCTTTCGCGGCTGGCAGTAAAAGAACCATGTTTCTGTGAATAACTCCTGAACCGTAAGTCCTAGACGCTCGCTCTTGGCTGCATTCGATTCAGCTCGTGGCAGCCAGTCTAAAAAACACTATCTTGGACTTCTCTGCTTGTTTCCCAGGCGAGCAATTGGCAGCATTTTCAGAACCATGTTTCTGTGAATAACTCCTGAACCGTAAGTCCTAGACGCTCGCTCTTGGCTGCATTCGATTCAGCTCGTGGCAGCCAGTCTAAAAAACACTATCTTGGACTTCTCTGCATGTTTCCCAGGCGAGCAATTGTCAGCATGTTCAGAACCATGTTTCTGTGAATAACTCCTGAACCGTAAGTCCTAGACGCTCGCTCTTGGCTGCATTCGATTCAGCTCGTGGCAGCCAGTCTAAAAAACACTATCTTGGACTTCTCTGCATGTTTCCCAGGCGAGCAATTGGCAGCATGTTCAGAACCATGTTTCTGTGAATAACTCCTGAACCGTAAGTCCTAGACGCTCGCTCTTGGCTGCATTCGATTCAGCTCGTGGCAGCCAGTCTAAAAAACACTATCTTGGACTTCTCTGCATGTTTCCCAGGCGAGAAATTGGCAGCATGTTCAGAACCATGTTTCTGTGAATAACTCCTGAACCGTAAGTCCTAGACGCTCGCTCTTGGCTGCATTCGATTCAGCTCGTGGCAGCCAGTCTAAAAAACACTATCTTGGACTTCTCTGCATGTTTCCCAGGCGAGCAATTGGCAGCATGTTCAGAACCATGTTTCTGTGAATAACTCCTGAACCGTAAGTCCTAGACGCTCGCTCTTGGCTGCATTCGATTCAGCTCGTGGCAGCCAGTCTAAAAAACACTATCTTGGACTTCTCTGCATGTTTCCCAGGCGAGAAATTGGCAGCATGTTCAAAACCATGTTTCTGTGAATAACTCCTGAACCGTAAGTCCTAGACGCTCGATCTTGGCGGCATTCGTCTCAGCGCCTGGCAATTAGTATAGGAGCACTGTGTTTGACTTCTCTGGATGTTTCCCAGGCGAGTTATTGACAAGTAAATCCTAGACGCTCGATCTTGGTTATTTTCGCTTTCGCGGCTGGCAGTAAAAGAACCATGTTTCTGTGAATAACTCCTGAACCGTAAGTCCTAGACGCTCGCTCTTGGCTGCATTCGATTCAGCTCGTGGCAGCCAGTCTAAAAAACACTATCTTGGACTTCTCTGCATGTTTCCCAGGCGAGAAATTGGCAGCATGTTCAGAACCATGTTTCTGTGAATAACTCCTGAACCGTAAGTCCTAGACGCTCGATCTTGGCGGCATTCGTCTCAGCGCCTGGCAATTAGTATAGGAGCACTGTGTTTGACTTCTCTGGATGTTTCCCAGGCGAGTTATTGACAAGTAAATCCTAGACGCTCGATCTTGGTTATTTTCGCTTTCGCGGCTGGCAGTAAAAGAACCATGTTTCTGTGAATAACTCCTGAACCGTAAGTCCTAGACGCTCGCTCTTGGCTGCATTCGATTCAGCTCGTGGCAGCCAGTCTAAAAAACACTATCTTGGACTTCTCTGCATGTTTCCCAGGCGAGCAATTGGCAGCATGTTCAGAACCATGTTTCTGTGAATAACTCCTGAACCGTAAGTCCTAGACGCTCGCTCTTGGCTGCATTCGATTCAGCTCGTGGCAGCCAGTCTAAAAAACACTATCTTGGACTTCTCTGCATGTTTCCCAGACGAGCAATTGGCAGCATGTTCAGAACCATGTTTCTGTGAATAACTCCTGAACCGTAAGTCCTAGACGCTCGCTCTTGGCTGCATTCGATTCAGCTCGTGGCAGCCAGTCTAAAAAACACTATCTTGGACTTCTCTGCATGTTTCCCAGGCGAGCAATTGGCAGCATGTTCAGAACCATGTTTCTGTGAATAACTCCTGAACCGTAAGTCCTAGACGCTCGCTCTTGGCTGCATTCGATTCAGCTCGTGGCAGCCAGTCTAAAAAACACTATCTTGGACTTCTCTGCATGTTTCCCAGGCGAGCAATTGGCAGCATGTTCAGAACCATGTTTCTGTGAATAACTCCTGAACCGTAAGTCCTAGACGCTCGCTCTTGGCTGCATTCGATTCAGCTCGTGGCAGCCAGTCTAAAAAACACTATCTTGGACTTCTCTGCATGTTCCTAAGGCAAATGTTTCTAAAGCTAATTCTTGAACCGTAAGTCCTAGACGCTCGATCTTGGCGGCATTCGTCTCAGCGCCACGCAATTAGTATAGGAGCACTGTGTTTGACTTCTCTGGATGTTTCCCAGGCGAGTTATTGACAAGTAAATCCTAGACGCTCGATCTTGGTTATTTTCGCTTTCGCGGCTGGCAGTAAAAGAACCATGTTTCTGTGAATAACTCCTGAACCGTAAGTCCTAGACGCTCGCTCTTGGCTGCATTCGATTCAGCTCGTGGCAGCCAGTCTAAAAAACACTATCTTGGACTTCTCTGCTTGTTTCCCAGGCGAGCAATTGGCAGCATTTCAGAACCATGTTTCTGTGAATAACTCCTGAACCGTAAGTCCTAGACGCTCGCTCTTGGCTGCATTCGATTCAGCTCGTGGCAGCCAGTCTAAAAAACACTATCTTGGACTTCTCTGCATGTTTCCCAGGCGAGCAATTGTCAGCATGTTCAGAACCATGTTTCTGTGAATAACTCCTGAACCGTAAGTCCTAGACGCTCGCTCTTGGCTGCATTCGATTCAGCTCGTGGCAGCCAGTCTAAAAAACACTATCTTGGACTTCTCTGCATGTTTCCCAGGCGAGCAATTGGCAGCATGTTCAGAACCATGTTTCTGTGAATAACTCCTGAACCGTAAGTCCTAGACGCTCGCTCTTGGCTGCATTCGATTCAGCTCGTGGCAGCCAGTCTAAAAAACACTATCTTGGACTTCTCTGCATGTTTCCCAGGCGAGCAATTGGCAGCATGTTCAGAACCATGTTTCTGTGAATAACTCCTGAACCGTAAGTCCTAGACGCTCGCTCTTGGCTGCATTCGATTCAGCTCGTGGCAGCCAGTCTAAAAAACACTATCTTGGACTTCTCTGCATGTTTCCCAGGCGAGCAATTGGCAGCATGTTCAGAACCATGTTTCTGTGAATAACTCCTGAACCGTAAGTCCTAGACGCTCGCTCTTGGCTGCATTCGATTCAGCCT